>NW_027315801.1:26668070-26755570 GCF_026437365.1 Eucyclogobius newberryi
GGGTGACCAGTGGCATACTGTCAGGTAGAAGCAGCGTTCAAATCATGTCTTTGAAGAACCGATAAACTGTTTTTCTACTGTATTTAACGTCTCAAATCTCCCCCCCTGTCTTCAGAAAATATTTTTAGCAACTATCTTGAAAAGGGCGTGATGTTGGAAAAGAAAGATGTTTTATCTGAACAAGACCCAGGCAGTTCCACTGCCAGCTCTGGACGATATGTGCTCACAGACATCACCAGCTTTTTTACGCTTTTGGTGGGGATTTATTTTCCGTCTGTAACAGGTGAATTCAATAACAAATGACATTTTGATTCAAAACTTTTATCGTTTCTGATGGAATTTGAAATGCAATGCTTTATTCTTTCTTTTCTTTTTCTTTCAGGTATAATGGCAGGATCAAATCGGTCAGGAGACTTGAAAGACGCTCAGAAATCAATCCCTATTGGTACCATTGCCGCCATCACCACAACATCTATAGTGTGTATCCTTGTCATCTCAAACAATTAATTTGTACTATAATATTAATCAATAACAATATTTTAATATATAGATGTACCGTATTTTCCGAACTATAGGTCGCACTGGAGTATAAATCGCACCAGCCCAAAAATGCATAATAGAGAAGAAAAAAACATATATAAGTCGCACTGGAGTATGAAATGTGGTTGCAAGTATGAAAATAACAAATAATATCACATATAAGTCACTCTGGAGTATAAGTATATAAGTATAAATATAAGTATAAGTCGCACCCCGGCCAAAACTATGAAAAAGGGTGCTACTTATAGTCCGAAAAATACGGTATGTATCATGTAAATATCTCATAATTACTGTGCTATGATCAGCAGGATTTTGTAAAAAGATTTAACATTGACCTCAGATATGTCTTGTGTGGTGCTGTTTGGAGCTTGTATAGAGGGCGTGGTCCTGAGAGACAAGTTAGTCCTATGAAACTAGATTAATAAGATTTTGGTGCATCTTGCCTGTTGACTAATCCTGCATTTCTCTGTAGATTTGGTGAAGGGGTGAATGGTAACCTGGTCATTGGTACTCTGGCTTGGCCCTCCCCGTGGGTCATTGTGTTTGGCTCGTTTTTTTCCACATGTGGAGCAGGTCTGCAGAGTTTGACTGGGGCCCCACGCCTCCTACAGGCCATTTCTCGAGATGGCATCATTCCTTTTCTCAGAGTGAGTATTGCAATACACAAAACTCAAATCATCAAACATCAAATGTCAAGAAGAATAGGCCTAATTTAGAAAATTACAGCATACATAAGGAACACTTCTAAGTAGTGTCTACACCAAAAGGTCAAATGTGTTTTATTTTTGTATTTATTTATTTTTTACATTTTGATCAATATAGATTTTTTTTTCAAATTGGGATCTGATAAATCAAATAAAAAATGCAGACTCCATGAGGATATTTTTTGGAAGCATTTGTACCAAGTAGAACTGAATGTTCTTTTACATCTTCTTTTGCACCAGGTGTTTGGACATGGCAAAGCAAACGGCGAGCCAACCTGGGCCCTTCTGCTCACCGCCAGCATTTGTGAGATTGGCATCCTCATCGCTTCTCTGGATGCAGTTGCTCCCATCCTCTCCATGTACAATAAGCAATATTTATATATATGTATACACAACTGTATGTTCCTAACAAGTTCTCTTTTATAAGGTTTTTCTTGATGTGCTATATGTTTGTAAATCTGGCCTGTGCCCTACAAACCTTACTGAGAACTCCAAACTGGAGGCCCCGCTTCAAGTTTTATCACTGGTGAGATCATGTTTGACACAATCATTATTCACTTGTTAAAGCAAGTCAACCAATTATAAATTGTGAAATATCCATTGCAGTAAAACTTTGGGCTTGGAGACAGGCTAATTTCATAAGAAAAGTGAACTTTTTGTAATGTTCATACTTTTTTTAATCTATAGCATATTGATAGCATTAAAATAATAAACTGTCTTTAAAGAAATGCTGGGACGTAATACTAAATACAGTATATTCCTTGCTCAACAGGTGCACATGAAATGTACTTATTAACATAAAGTAAATGTGATTATATAACATCAGCATCATCAGCGCTGTGTAAGGACTGTATTAATTGCTCTTATCGTCTCTTCCAGGACTCTGTCTTTCTTGGGCATGAGCCTCTGCTTGTCTCTCATGTTCATGTGTTCCTGGTATTATGCCATAGTAGCCATGGGCATTGCCACCTGCATCTACAAATACATTGAGTTTTGTGGGTGAGTCCAGAATAGGTCTTTATCATGTTTATAGGGGAATGGGCACTTATAAGTTGTGTGTTTTTTCACAGAGCTGAAAAAGAGTGGGGTGATGGGATACGTGGTATATCTCTCAGTGCCGCTCGATTCGCTCTGATGAGACTTGAGGAAGGCCCACCACACACCAAGAACTGGAGGTCTGTGCACTTGACATCTAGATGCCTAAACTCTGTAATAGACACCGCATGTCGCTGATGTGCTCTTTAATTGTGTGTCAGGCCTCAGCTTTTGGTCTTGGTGAGTCTGGACTCTGAGCAGAACGTGGAACACCCTCGTCTCCTCTCTCTGACCAATCAGCTCAAAGCAGGAAAAGGCCTCACCATCGTTGGCACCTCCGTCCAAGGCACATTCCTCAACAACTACATTGAGGCCCAGACAGCGGAACAGGTCAGTCCACACTACTTACATACATAACACGACCAAAATGTTCATCATCATCAGGTCTATTACAAATATATACAGTAAATACCACTACACACTCAACATAATTAAGAAACATTTGTAAACGGGACACCAATGAAGCTTATAAGTGGGATTAGTCATGATATTAATTAAAACATTTTACTTTACTGCCACCTATATCTACCTACTGACAGCAAAATGAATGTGTAAATACATGCATAGATACACACAGGTTTACACATTTTGTTGAAAACATCAAGATGGACATACAAGCGGCTACCGAACATAATGAAAAGCTTGCATCATATAGAAGCCATCAGCTTTACGGGGTTTTGGGGTTCACTATATTTTTCTAGTAGCTCCAAGTTCAGTTTCCTTTGAAATATGAACAGAAAAACGTTTAAACCTGGCCCCAGCTTCTTTTGGAAACTTTGCAGCTTTCCAAGATAACTTGGATCGGTGTTACTCCAGATGACAATAGTTTAGATGCAGTTCAAATAGAAACCTGTACAGAGTTAAAAGAGCTTCTACAGGAAGAAAACGTCTCAGTTTGAAAAATAAGGGTTGGTTATATCTTTTAGTTTTTTGGGTATAATTGTAATTTGTTTCCAATCTATAAATCATTAAAGCCCATACATTATATATAATGAATGATGACAGCAGAAGTGGAGCTGTACCATAGTTCTGCCACATCCTGTTTGTTGTTGTGGAGAAGTAAAAATATTACTTATTCTCTTCAAAACCAAATACACATGCTTTCGGACAAATTTCAAACTGTTTCGTTCTAATTGTGACCAACTGCTACAAAATGGCTCAAATCCTGATTCAATTATTCTTATTATGTTAATATAATAATGTTGTTATTCTAACAACATTATCTCCAATGTTGTTATTTTGTACATAATTGCATGTGTCTAGGCCGTGAGAAAGCTGATGGAGACAGAGAAGGTGAAGGGCTTCTCTCAGGTGGTGGTCTCCTCTAGTCTCAGAGATGGGACGTCTCACCTGGTCCAGGCCGGGGGACTCGGAGGCCTTAAGCACAACACGGTGATGGTCAGCTGGCCTCATGACTGGAAACAGCCACAATGCAACCAGCAATTCAGAAACTTTATTGGTAAGTAATCCTTCTAAATACCAGTGATACACAAACTCAAACTGTGTTCAATGGATCTGGCCAAGTTTGAAAAAAAAAAGGCAAAATAAGTGATTATGTGTCTCCAACGGCAATACTTATGAGCAGTTATGTATTGACGACAGTAATGGCTTGAAATGATATAAAATTTACATCTCTTATGTTAAATTATTATCAGTCATGAAGATTATTTATTTATATACACAGAAACACTTTGTATAAACCATGGATTAATCTTTGCAGAAGTGGTTAGGGAAACAACTATCTCCAGTCTGGCTCTGTTGGTGCCTAAAAACATCTCAAGTTATCCCTCAAATGGAGAGCGTTTTACAGAGGGCCACATAGATGTGTGGTGGATTGTTCACGACGGAGGGATGCTGATGCTGCTGCCATTTTTATTGAGACAGCACAAGGTGAGAAACACCATTAGCATGGTCTATAAATCAGTTTAGAAAAGGTCTAATGGAGTCAAACCCTTATTTTATTTATTTTTTTACCCTGTGTGCTTCTTGTGCAGGTTTGGAGGAAGTGTAAAATACGCATTTTCACTGTTGCTCAACTGGATGACAACAGTATCCAGATGAAGAAAGATCTCATCACATTCCTCTATCATCTTCGAATAGAGGCCGTGGTGGAAGTAGTGGAAATGGTGAAAAAATAACTTCATCGTTTTCATCACTTATTTTGTGATGGAAGTCTGAAGTGATGGTAACATAATAAACTCTTTTTGTTTTCAGCATGACAGCGACATCTCGGCCTACACTTACGAGAAGACTCTGGTCATGGAGCAACGTTCAGAAATCCTGAACCAAATGCACCTGACAAAGACTGAGAAGGAGAGAGAGGTAAACTATAATATAATCGATGCATGGGTAAACTACACACGCATTTGTATGAAGTAGAAGGCTTGTGTTATTGACTGTTGTGGAAAATAAAACATGCTGCAATTTTATTTGGAATTAGCAAGTGTATTTTAATTATTTCAGATTCAGAGCATCACAGACTCATCCCGTGGATCCATAAGGCGAAAAAGCACCGCTGCCTTTCGCTCCCAGCGCAGCACAGAAGAGCCATCTACAGTCGCAGAGGAGGAGGTACAGTGAAGACCATTACGTAAGCACTCACATAAACGCGCATGACACTATTACTAATGCCCTGTATGCGCTCCCGTGCCAGTCTGCAGCTGCTCCCAACGCTAAAAACAGTAAGAACGCGCCTACATCCACGAGCGACACTTCTCTCGGTTCACCAGCAGGGGGCACTGGCACCTGGACCGACGGCAAAGCGCTGGAAAAGGGCCCAAGTGCGCACACAGGGGGAGGAAAAGACCACTTCAGCATGAGACCGTGAGTCCCCTGTCATTTGGTGCTGTGCATGAGTAAATATTTGTGCTCGGACCATTCTATTGACCTTGTATTTGCATGTGACAAACAAAACTTTGGACTTAAACAAGTGAAAAGCAGTCTCATATATAACTGAGAGTGGCTATTTCCCTCTATCTGAAAACAGGTACAGGTGGATTTTTATTCATTAGCTTCAGACAGTTGATCGAAATTTAGATAATGTCATGAGTGTTGTTTTGCAAAATGTGTATATCAAGAATATTGTTTACAGTGAAAAATGAAAAAATATATGTTGTGAAGAAGAAGGTGATTTTTCTGCATGTTTGATGCAGTTTACACACGTTCACATTTGTCTGATAATTAAAGCGCAACGAATGACAATGGTAACAGCTGGGGACATAAACAATTGGAACAAATAATGTAGTTTTTCTTTTTTTTAATCACTGTTGTGAAAATGAGAGATTATGTACCGGTAATTGCCCTAATATAACTTGCATGACATAATTTCCCCTCTAACTTGCTGCAGAGAATGGGAACACTTGTGAGTACATTTATTACATACCGGGCAGCCTTTTCTCTCCAGTATGCCTTTATGAATTAAACTATTTTCTCTCAAAGGAACCAGACAGACGTGAGGCGCATGCACACAGCCATGAAACTGAATGAAGTCATTAGTAAGAAGTCCAAAGAGGCCAAACTGGTCCTGCTCAACATGCCCGGGCCTCCCAGGAACCGCGTTGGGGAAGAAAACTGTATCCTTTTGTGTACTGGCAGGGAGTAAATGAAACAGTTTGAACAGAATTATGTCTAACAATGTATTATTTTATTACTCTAACTACAGTATCAAGGTTCCTTATCCGTACTTATCAATAAATCACATTATTTGTAAAGCCGTAATTTGCATTTGTAAAATAATGGTAAAACAGATAAATAGTTTGTAATGGAATACTAAATCTCTGAAGAGTAAATTGTCTGGTCGGGTTTTTGTCTGTCTACATTAATTTAAGTTAAATCTCTACCATTTCCTTCATTCTCACTCACTCAGACATGGAGTTTCTGGAAGTTCTCACCGAAGGCCTGAATCGAGTGCTGCTGGTTCGAGGAGGAGGGCGAGAGGTCATAACTATTTACTCGTAAAAGAAGTTCTGCTTTCCAAATCGAACCTGTGTTTCAACCTAGAATAGAAATGGAAATGCTCCGCTCCACAAAACATTCTTGGACAGATTTGAAAAGTTAGCAAAAAGGAGCCATTGAGGTGGCAAACTAAATGCATGGTTTTATACATACATTTTGAAAATATTTTTGTGTCTTGTACGTTTTTTTCTTTTGATTTTTTTCCCCCCCATTCATTTTCAACTGCTTGTTCCCATTAGGGGTCGCGGGTGACTGGAGCTTATCCCTATCTACTACTATCTAGCCTATCTTACTTCTATTTATTACTTTTAATACCAATCTATGACAACATCAGTCTCATGCTGTGCTCACCTTCAAGATTTCACAGACACCAAAATATCAGATTACGCTTCTCATTCACTCACACAAGCAGATCAAATAATGTAATATAAAATGTAAAAATTATGACAAGGAACTTATATATCTAGATACATACATATGTACACTTATTTGCACTCGTGTAGGGATAAAGGTCATTCTTTTAAGAATAATGTTGCCATTTTCTGTGTGTATATCCTTTCATTTTGCATTGGGTTATAGTTAGACTTTTAGTTTTACACTCTTTCTTGGTTAATTTAAACATGTTTTAAAATGCATAAATATTTGTTTTTAGCACTCCTTCCTTTGATATTTTATTTATTGGCTTCAATTGCCAGGGACAGAAGTCAGACAGAAAGTGCTCAGGTTTAAGAAACATATCCCTAAAAATCATTTAAACTACTTATTTACAAATTACAGAAGCACCACATATCACTCTATCACTGTCTATTAAATCTGCAATAAATGGCCATAAACCTTTAGTGTTTATATCTATTCTGAACTATTTCTGTAAATACATCTATTATTAGTTTTAGAAGGTATCTTTCTGATGTTTTGTCGGACTTAAATTGGGGTCGTTTGCAATATGCAATATGAGTCATATTTTGAAATGTGTTTATATGCAGATAATAATATTAAATAAAAAGATATTTTAGAGTAACACATAATAGCATTTGTCTTTTGTCTTTTTAGTGATAGAGGTCAGGCCATCGTTTTTGTCCTTATTTAGGTTAAAACTGTGTTTGTTTATACGTATTTAATCTTGCTTGGAGCTCGGAGTAGATCAGCTTATCCTCCACGTTGAGAGGAGCCAGCTGAGGTGGCTCGGGCATCTATTCCAAATGCCTTCTGGGCGCCTCCCTGGGAGGAGTTTCGGGCATGTCCCACCAGGAAGAGGCCCTGGGGAAGACACATGACACAACAACTATTCTAGTCACAAAAACACATCATGACCTCATGGGCTTTGTACGCCAAAGCAATGGGAGGAGTACTTTTACGGACTACGACAGAGTCTGAGGACTACGAAACGTCTGAGGATTAAAGTCTGGCGGTAATGCAACACTCGGATGCCAACCGCCATAAAACAACAACAACAACAACAACAACATGACACGCTGGAGGGACTATGTCTCTCGGCTGGCCTTGGAACGCCTCGGGATCGCCCTGGAGGAGCGGGAGGAAGTGTCTTGGGAGAGGGAAGTCTGAGAGTCCCTGCTTAGACTGCTGCCCCCACGACCCGGCCAGGGATAAGCGGAAGAAAATGGATGGAATGGATGTTTTATATCATACTTAATATTTGTTTATTTATCTAAGCCAGAGCTTCTCAAAGTGTGGGGCGTGCCCGTTTGGGGGGTCATCTCTGTCTCTCCTCTGTCTCTCCTCTGTCTCTCCTCTGTCTCTCCCCTGTCTCTCCTCTGTCTCTCCCCTGTCTCTCCTCTGTCTCTCCTCTGTCTCTCCCCTGTCTCTCCTCTGTCTCTCCTCTGTCTCTCCTCTGTCTCTCCTCTGTCTCTCCTCTGTCTTTCCCCTGTCTCTCCCCAGTCTCTCCTAAGATAAGATAAGATATTCCTTTATTGTCCACACATGGGGAAATTTCATTGTTGCAACACAGATAGATACAGAGGAAAAGGACAGATAACTTTAGGAAGTTTAAAAAACACTCTTAATAGAAGAACTCTTATAAACAAAACTCTTGTAAAACACTCTTAAAAGAAGAACTCTTATAAACAAAACTCTTATAAACAAAAACTCCTATAGACAAAACCTCTCATTTCCTAAAAAGGAATGGAGGGGAAAAATAAAGATAAAATAAAATAAAAACATCTAGCGTAACAAGATAATACTAATAATAATGGTAAAATAAACACTCTATTTTCATGAGTTATATGCACATGAATGTGACATTATTGCATGTGAGTACGACAGTAATTTCACATGAATATGACGGTATAGCACATGGGCTAGCAGTGTTTGTTATAAAGTCTGACAGCAGCAGGAAGGAAAGACCTGCGAAACGTCTCCTTCACACAGCGAGGGTGGATCAGTCTCTCACTGAAGATGCTCTCCAGAGTGGACAGTCTCTCCTCTGTCTCTCCTTTGTCTCTCCCCTGTCTCTGCCCTGTCTCTCCTCTGTCTCTCCTGTCTCTCCTCTGTTGGCAGCCAACTGAAAAGATGCGTTTACCGCCACCTACTGTAGTTGTACATCTTCTGTAGTAGTACGTTTCTGTTCTCCTATGTCTTCAATGTATGTGTTCCATGCAATACCGTAAAAAAGAAGCGATGAAGTCTAAAGAGTGAAGACTTTATTATTTAGAGTTTATTCCTCAGACTCAGCTGTTCGACTTTCTTCTTCTTCTTCTTCTTTGGTGTTTTATGGCGGTTGGTATCCAAGTTGTTGTTGTTGTTGTTGTTGTTTTATGGCGGTTGGCATCCAATTGTTGCATTACCGCCAGACTTTATTCCTCAGACTTTTCGTAGTCCTCAGACTCTGTCGTAGTCCGTAAAAGTACTCCTTCCATTGCTTTGGTTGTTGTTGTCGTTGTTGTTTTATGGCGGTTGGCATCCGAGTGTTGCATTACCGCCAGACTTTATTCCTCAGACTTTTCGTAGTCCTCAGACTCTGTTGTTGTTGTTGTTGTTGTTTTATGGCGGTTGACATCCGAGTGTTGCCTCAGACTCTGTTGTTGTTGTTGTTGTTGTTGTTGTTTTATGGCGGTTGGCATCCAAGTGTTGCATTACCGCCAGACTTTATTCCTCAGACTTTGTCGTAGTCCTCAGACTCTGTCGTAGTCCGTAAAAGTACTCCTTCCATTGCTTTGGTGTTACAAAGCCCATGAGGTCATGATATGTCTTTGTGACTAGAATAGTTGTTGTTGTTTCAGAGACCAACCGGCTTTATTCCAGGGAGACTCTTCTTCATCTTCCTCTCCTTCTTTGACGTTCGGTGCTTCCACCGTACAGCTTTATTCTTTAGGCTTCATTCTATAGGCTTTAATATGTCCACTGATGTCGCTGCTTGGTAGCCGTGCGTCTACGAGACTGGGCGAGGACAGGAGACCACCCCCACCCCCATCTCGTCACTCTGATCACTCTGACTCCCCACAAGCAGACCCCCATCACTCCGACTCCCATTTAGCGCCTTTAGCCTGTTTTCTATATCTGCCCAATCAAGCTCCTTTGTTCCAAGGAATCTCCCTGCAGCTTTAGCAATGATCCTGATCCTTTCAGTTCTGCTTTGAGTCTGAGCAGCACAGTTTACAACATCCACCATAAAGAGTACAAAATCCTCTCTATCCACAACCAGGGTATTCTCATTAATTCTGGAACCTGCACACTTGGGACCTCCACTCTTGAAACCTTCACACTTCTTGGGAGCCACGCTGGCCTTTCTCATTTCGCCCTGGCTGGGAGCAGCGCTGGCTCCCCTCTCTGTATTTACTCTAAACTCGTTACTTGAAACTTTCTTGACTGCATCTGCATAGGATATACCTTGAGAGACCTTTATTTTCTGCACCTCAGCAGCTCTTTTGCTAAACCTGCATCCCCCGAAGGCAGAGCTATGTTCTTCCCCACAGTTACAGCACTTCAGTTTTGCACCCACGTCACACTTCCCATACTCGTGGTCTCCTGCACATTTACCACATCTTTGCTTCCCTCTACAGACCGCTGCAATATGCCCAAAGCGCTGGCACTTAAAGCAACGCAGGGGCGGCGGAACATATGGCCTGACGCTATAGCACATGTACCCAATGAACACCTTACTAGGCAGGCACCTCCCTTCAAGTGTTACCATTACCGACAAGCTGTCACATCTTACCCCAAACCGGGTCACCTTCAAACGCCTAGCGTCCACCACCGTAGCTCCAGTCAAATTCTCCTTAACTTCATCCACAGACGTCGCCGTAGGGACACCTACGATAACTCCTCTGACCGTGTTTCTTTCAGCATCAGACACAAGAATGTCCTTTCCACCCAGACGTTTAGTTCCAATCGCCTTCCGTTGCTGAGCCGCGTCCTTGCACACGACCAGCAGCGAGCCATCTCTAAGGACACTCGCACTCTTGATCACTCCCACAGCTACAGTTAGGCTCTTTGACAATGCCACTGAATTCCCCACTGTAGCTGTACGCCTCAGACTTTGGACTTTATTCTTTAGACTTTATTCTTCAGAAGCACAGGAGTTCAAAGCCCACAAGATCAAAGCACAAGAGGTATTCTTCTTCTTCCTCCTAGGCAGGCCTTCGCCCGCATGAGGATTGGCCATACTGGACTCAATTGGTCACTGAGTAGGATAGGCAAACATCCGACCGGTCTGTGTGGTCACTGTCGGGTGCCAGAGACTGTCGAGCATGTGCTGATTTGCTGTGAGGCTTATGATAGAGAAAGGGCCGGGTTGGCCTTGTGGTTTCGGAATAATGGGCGGGAGCTCAATCTGCGGAACGTTCTGGCGATCCAGTCACAGGGTTTGTGTCAGGCTGTGGTTGCTTACTTATGTGGCACAGGGCTGGGTAAACGTTTATAGAGGTGGGGGGTGTTGGAGACTGAGCCGAGGATGAGGAGCAAGAGGATGTTCTAACGCGCTTTGACTTCATGGGCCTAGAAACGACAGAGTGATGGAAGAAGGACTTCTAAAGGATAAAACGACAAAGACGTCCCATGACCTCATGGGCTTTGTAAAACAACAAAGACGTCCCATGACCTCATGGGCTTTGTACTTCCAAAGCAATGGAATAAGAATTTTTAAGGACTACGACAAAGTCTGAGGGGAGGAAGAATTTCTATAGGATACAATGACAAAGGCATCTCATGACCTCTTGGGCTTTGTCAAAGCACTGGAGGTCAAAGCACTGGAAGAACAACTTTTAGGACTACGACAAAGTCTGGGGAATAAAGTCTGGCGGTAATGCGACACTCGGCTGTCGACTGCCATAAAACAATAACAACAGCAACAACAGTCTAAGGAATAAAGTCTGGCGGTAATGCAACACTCGGATGCCAACCGCCATAAAACAACAACAACAACAACATTTTGCAACACTCAGATGCCAACCGCCATAAAACAACAACAACAACAACAACAACATTTACTCACATTGACAACAGCGTGATTGAGGTAATTTTGAATTGAGGTCATTCCTAACACTCACATATCCTTATATTGTAAAATCCCACCTAGGTTGTAACCTAGGTTGTATACAAATAACATGAGGCTTGTCCAGCAGGGTAGACAAACAAAATGCTTAAATTCTTGGCCATAAGCACGAAGACTTCACGCATTCCATTGCAACACGGCTGCCATTATGCTTTCAGCATGGATGTATTAAATTAACTGGCATCCCAAAATAGAGACTCACGTAAGGCTAAGTCTGCTTTCTGAACAGATCTTCACAATCGAAACACCAAAGTATAACGTAAACAACATGGGACATCTTGTCCACTGTTTTTGTAATTGGAATAAATCAACAATTGTTATCAGTAAAAGCAATATTTGATTTAAACATGCTTATTTCGTATAGGGGCACAGACCATATTTATGGAAATTAAAATTGAACTCTCATACCATCCTTTAAATGTTGTTTTTTGTCGCATAAGCAAAGTGTAAGTATTGATATAATTTAGAAACTCAATTACAATGCACACGCTTGTCGAACTATTTTAGCCTCTTCAAAAAGTTGAATTTGCGACGGTATTAACCTGCTGCTCCAGTTGGTGGCGCTAGTGCTCTGCCAAACGTCTGCGCTGCCTACAGTCTGGAGAAGGCGACACCGAAGAAGACGTTCATCACGACGCAGTGACGCACCGTGGCCACACGCTGAAACACAAAGGATTATATAATACTGACGATTTTACACTTGATTTTAGGTGTTTCTGCTTTGTCCGGGGAAGGCCGCTGCTCGTGTCTCTCGTGGGTTCATTTGCTCTCGAATCTAACTCGTACAAGTGTCGCCATATCTGAAGGTAAGACCACTGTTAGCTCAGCGCTAAGCGCGCTCTGGCGGAAGCGCCGTTAGCATTAGGCCTTTATGAGGTTTACGCTTTTACAACATTAATTGCTATTTACGGGTCATGAAGTCACCGCTTTGTCGGTTAACACTACAATGTTTGCGATTCCGTTGCATTTTTTTAGATTAATACCGTTTATAGTGAGCCCTGGGACGCTTTATCGAGCGGCAGTGAGCGACAACATGGCCAACTTCGCTCAATTGTTGCTAACTTTGCCACGCACCTCGGACGCATTTAGCCTTCGTTTTAAAATGGCCTCTTTTTATGTTTAAATGTTTTTATATGCAGTGTATTTTATGTTATTTTAGTTACAGTACACTGAACGGTTGCATAGGTACTTTCTTTGTTATAAAAACAACTATCTTAATGGGCAACTGCCATTTTATTCGGTATGTTTTAAACATGGTCACGTGATCAGGCGTAACAGGCCCGTTCACGTTCTGCACGAGGGGGTTTCACGAGATCATGAACGGGACCAGAGACCACATTATGGGGATAGGAACTACTCAAAATAGTTAAACGTCATTATTTTGTTGTCCCGATGTTAATTTGTCGGACATTTTTTCTGTAAAATGAGAACCCTTCATTTACTCACTCTGTTGTATTTTGTGTGATTCATGCATGTTTGAGTACTCTTCCATTGTCCTATAGTCGAGGCTCGATTCCCCAGAACAGTTTTGCAAGCCACTATCACTGAGCGCACTTCCGCCTCGTACTGATGCGTTCTCTTCTTTGCAGGATCAACATGGCTGACGATTTTGATGTGGAGGCAATGCTGGAGGCTCCGTACAGAAAGGTGGGTTTTGCCGTATTGCCAGGGTCTGTTTGAGAGTTTAGATCTTCTCCTTAAACATGTAAATGCTGTTGTGACAAAGTTAAATTGTCTTTTCTGTGGTGTGATTGAGTTTTGTTCAATGGCTATACAGAATAAATCAACATCTATCTCTCTTTGTAGACTTCCCTAATGATATCTCACCTCTACTCCCATGAATTCATCTTTGATACCACTGTGAACTGTGAAAAAAAGGAAGGTAGTTATTGTGCATATACTGATGTACTGTGGTTCACTTTAGGACAAAACAAACCTAGAACATGCAGGCCCTGAACGGTTGTGACCAGGTGAATACCAATGGTTTATAGGCCCATATCCAGCAAAGGAAGCAGTATTCAAATTTACAATGAGTTACTACATAAATTAAACTAAAATGGAATAGTAATCACCGAAACACAATTGCTCAACTTTTTATACCACTACAACTATTTTATACAAGGAAATTAATGAATAAATATGAAATGTTGTTCTCTTTGTAGGTAAAACATTGTGTGGTGTTTGAAATGGCTTTTAATCTCTCATGTAAACATCAATACTGCTTCTTTTCCTAGAAAGATGTACTGTAAATCAGCATCTTTTTTTTTATTTATTTTTTTCTATAACATTTTGTTTTGCATGCCATAATCATAATAGAACAACACAATCAACTATTAAAGATACTTTTTTGTAGGGAAAAAGTCATTAGTAACTCATGGATGAATTATTGGATTTATTTATTTTTTCATTTTTTAAATTTTTTTTTCTATGGGCATCACTATTACTAAGAAGTGTGAATCCCTGTTTGCTTCAGGGCAAGATGTGTGACAGAGGTGGCATCGAGCTCATACAGTCCAAGAACGAAAGTGGGTGAAGATCTCTGGACTGACTCCAACCACACAGGATCTCTTTTAGAGGCTGTGGCCGCGTGGCCTCGTGATTAGGCACTGTTAGATGCTTTGGTATGACCAAATAGTGGGAGAGAAGAAGAGGACCAATAATCATTACTGTCTGCACTCAGCTAATGTTGGAGAACGCCTTTCCCTTTGACCATAAAACTTAAACCCTGTAATACAAACTCAGTACTAGGGATTGGGAGCTATGGGGGTTGTGGATGAACACAGTCCAGGCATGACGCTAAGTGTTAAGTGTTATTATTAATTGAATATATTTTGCATTTTCTCTTGTCCCACCCCACCCCCTTTACCATCACGTCATGCAATGTTTCACCTACGTCACCTGATGTTCTTCTATCGACCTTAGGATGAGTACAAGTCCTCTCATACAAACGGACATGAAGACCATAGTAAGAAGTAAGTTCTGACCTGAGATTCTTGTCATTGTTTTTTTTTTAAAGGCGGTATGGACGACTTTTTGGCAATTTGAGAACGCGGGCGGAAGTTCGCATGCGCACTCCCCGTGCGGACTGATACAACACACACGTGCGTTTGTTTATTAGCGCAACGGATCGCATCGCTCGTCTCCCGTAGATTTCAGTCCAGTTCTGAGGCAGCTCGAACTGTCTTTCTCCGTCTTCATTTTGCCCCGTACACTGAGGGAACTATATTATAATAGATCCATGCGCTTAGGCACGCGGAAACGTGGGGACGAACAGGTGAGCGGTAGGTGCGTTTTATGATTGATACGTGGCAGGACAAATGATTTATATATGCTAAAAAAATTTGCTGAAAAAAAATCGTCCATTCCACTTTTTAAGATGCATTATGTAACTTTTTAATGTTGACTGGTCTGCCACCTACTTGTCTACATTGTTGCTACGACTGAAATGTTCCACAGTTGGCTAGATCTGTTTTTAAAGCTATTTTGAACAATTAAAGCACCTGCAATTTAAGAAATGCAAGATGTATAAGTTTAATGCCACATTATGGAATATTCCAGGATAGGCAATAACATCCATGGTGACCTTAAGGTGGTGAAAAGATAAGGAAAGTTACATATAGACTGTAAATATCGTTGGACATCACCCATAGCATTCTGTTTCAGTCAAATGAAACCTTTAGTGGCTAATCTGCAACCAGACCTTCTGCATGTGTATCATAGCAACCAAAGAGGCAATCAGGAGTGAGGTTGTTTGAAGTTACTTGCCCCAGTCCTGCCGCACTGCTGGTTTCCACGACGACTAAGCGGGGCTGGGCAGTATGGAGCTAAAGTAGGAGGGCGTTTAGCAACTGTTAATCAAACCTGTTGCTATCGTTAGCTAAAGCGGCACCTGATATAGTTATTATAGTTCATAACTTGATTTATGAACAAAATGGCTAAATAACAATCAGCTCATGTAGAGCTGTTTTAAGGCCATGACAGGCCTCTCAGGAGCAGTTGCAGAGAAAGGGGCTCAGTTTTGCCAATAGAAGTCCTACTTCCTATTTGGCCTGCAGCGGCTAGCACGTTAGCTCAGTCCACTGATTTTTACGGTCTATGATTTTCCCCCCACACTTCTAGCCATCTTAAACAGTCTTATCCCAACATCAATTAAACTATTGAAATCAAAATTTCTTTAACAAGCAAAATGCTCTAAAGAATTTCAAGAATTCTGACTTACTGTTATTAAATGTTTGGTCTAGGTTTGGTGCAAGACAAATTTCCCCCAGGGGACAAACTGAAGTTGCTATACTAAAATGTAATTATTTTAATTCGTATTCTGAATGTTTCAGGAAAAAGCGGAGTCGTAGCCGCAGTCCGGCTTCTCGTAAGAGGCGGAGCCGGAGTAGAGATCGGAAAAAGGGGAAGAAGAGGAGCCGTAGCCGTGAACGCAAACCTAGCCGCAGTAAAGAGCGCCACCGCAGCCGCTCCAAGAGCAAGGAGAGGTCCGGGAGATACAAAGGACGCAAAAGCCCCATGTGAGTCACTCATTAACTGAAACGTCAGTACAGATGTGTGCATGTATTAAACGGCTTATTTGGGCTTTCAAGCGGTTAATCAGAGCAAATATTCATAAAATGTCCACAGACTCTGGTAAGTTGCACAGGGAGGCTTCCTTGAAAACCAGTCCTGGTATCGCATGGTTATATTTGCACATACTTTACAATCTTACAATCTGTGGAGACGTGCAGATCACTCTGTCTGATGTTTACAAGCGAGGAGCGGAGGAGAGCAGTGTGGCTTTGAGTTGTAGAACAAATCACATGTCTAATTGAACACTGCACTCTGGGGGGGAAGACATTGCCTGAAAGAATCATTTCACCAATATCATTTGTTGTTTTTGTTTTAGACGCAAGCACTCAAAAAGCCGAAGTCCTGTCATCAAAAAAGAAAAGAGTCCCATAAGGTGATTGCAATTAATTTTAAAGTTGTCATTGTTCACCAAAAAAACAAAGTGAGACTATTTTTTTTTACTTGTTAAAGGCTTCCTATCGATAATCTGACTCCAGAGGAGAGAGATGCCCGCACAGTCTTCTGCATGCAACTGGCAGCACGAATCCGGGCTCGAGATCTGGAAGACTTCTTTTCAGCCGTTGGAAAAGTGAGTTTATGACATGAGATGAACTCATGAACTTTAGCATGGAACATGTTTTAATGTTTGTTTTTTTGTGTAGGTTCGAGATGTAAGGATAATCTCTGACAGAAATTCAAGACGGTCAAAGGGCATCGCCTACATAGAGTTTGTGGAGACGTCGTCTGTACCGCTCGCCATTGGACTGACTGGACAACGACTGTTGGGAGTCCCGATAATTGTCCAGGCTTCACAGGTAATGGTGTGTGATCTCAGGGGCTTTTTAACAAATGAGATCCATACCCAATATGCTGTATTTATATTGTGTCAATGCTCTCATTCAGGCGGAGAAGAATAGAGCTGCTGCAGCTGCTAATGCCCTGCAGAGGGGCAGCATGGGCCCCATGCGGCTGTATGTAGGCTCACTGCACTTCAACATTACTGAGGAAATGCTTCGGGGGATTTTTGAGCCTTTTGGAAGGGTGAGTTTTAGTGTCACTATACCTTTTTTTTTAAAGTGGCATGTTAGATGTGTTTTAAACGGTTTAAATTTTCTCTCAAAGATTGAGTCGATACAACTTATGATGGACAGTGAAACGGGAAGATCAAAAGGATATGGATTCATTTCTGTGAGTAACAGACCTACTGATGGCTCTTTAGTTTCCCTGGAAATATTTGCTTACTGTATTTCTGCTGCAAACAGTTTGCTGATGCTGAGTGTGCCAAAAAAGCCCTGGAGCAGCTGAATGGCTTTGAGCTAGCGGGACGTCCAATGAAGGTGGGCCACGTTACAGAGCGCTCGGATTATTCAATGGCTAGCTCGTTCCTGGACAACGATGAACTTGAAAGAACCGGCATTGACCTGGGCACCACAGGACGATTGCAGCTCATGGCTCGACTAGCTGAAGGTTTGTGTTTCAACTTCGGCAAATGCGTAGTCGATTTAGTGACTAATTTCTTTCCTCCATAACGCCTTTGTACAGGAACTGGCCTGAAGATCCCTCCTGCCGCTCAGCAAGCTCTACAGATGACTGGGAACGTACAGTTTGGGAACGTGCCAGCTACCGGTATGAGCCAGATCAACTGAATTTACTTTTGCACACTGAACATGGATATCATGGATATATTTTTTGTTTAGGCGGTCCACCAGCTCCTCAAGCCTTGAACCTCCCATCACAGCCAATAGCTACACATTGTCTTCAGCTGTCGAACCTTTTCAACCCACAAGCGTAAGAAGAAATGCACAAATCAAATAGTTTTTTCTGACTTAACCAACCCGTTCAAATTAATGTCTTGTCTCTTGCAGTGAAAACGATCCAAACTGGTCCACAGAGATACAAGATGACGTTATTGATGAGTGCAACAAACATGGTGGCGTTGTACACATTTATGTGGACAGAAACTCTCAAGTAAGTCATTAATGCAGCCTTATCGCAGAGTCTTAAAAATAATTCTAGTTCAAGTATTTGTGGTAGAATTGTGAAATTAGTCGGATTTAAATTATTACACCCATCAATAATTTAATCATAACTAAATCAACATTAACTAGAACAAAACCCCAGCCATCGCCAGGTTTTGGCCCATCTCTTGTCATGTTCAGTTGGGAGTGTTTTATTAAAGATGTTAAAATAATTTCTCTGTTCAGGGTAATGTCTATGTAAAATGCCCTTCGATTCCTGCTGCAATGGCCACTGTAAATGCCCTTCATGGACGATGGTTTGCAGGTTTGTAAAAACAACCGCATCTTGCCCAATTTACAATTTTCAAATGCAATAAATAGTTTTTCTCTTTAGGGAAAATGATCACTGCTGCATATGTACCTCTGCCAACCTACCACAACCTTTTTCCTGATTCAGTGACTGCAACAATGCTTCTGATGCCCTCCCGGCGATAGTTGGACGGATTATAAATGTGTATATACCTCGTTTTAATGACTGAGACACAAGTGGTTAAATAGTTGCCTGTGTGTAACAAGTATGCCTCAAGTTTATGTACTCAGCTTTGCATTCTGTGATTTTGTCTTAACCTGAAATTAATCTGCAGGTTATAAATTGTTTAAATGACTTGCTGTTCAGATTGTTAGGTTAGGCCTTAAATGCCAAAAATAAATTTGCTTTGTAAATTATAAACAGTTGGCTTTTTTTAGACTTGAGCACTTTACATCAATAATTGACCTTAATGACATGCATACAAATCTGATTTGCTTTTTAAACTTTATTTTAACACAACTTTGCGGAACAAAACTTTTTTTTCTACAATATTCCTATAAACAGTTTACTTTCTGTAGAGAACGAAGGCAACTTTAATAGGGTCTACTTCTTTGGAGATAGATCTTTTACGCGGTGAGCCTTTAGAACAGCAATTGCTTCGTCCACCTAAAAACAAAGGTTGTAAAGTTATAGAAAATGTTAAGGTTTTACAATCAAACCAAAAGGTACACAATAGGCTCTTTTAAGCAGCCAAAATGTCCACCTATATTGTCTGCAACAGCTGAGGGCGGAGTAACAGCCCAGAGTCAACCTGAACACTTCTCGAGCAGAGAACAGTCAGATCACGCAGCGTCACTGAATAAAACCAAGTAAAACTTTCTACACACATCACCAGAGCTCATGATTAAGCTTGATCTTTATCTAAAAAGGTGAAAATGAGATGTAGAACAGGCAGGGCCTGTGTCATTTGGACCGTCTGGTGATCTAAAAGTAGATCAGCTGTCGTTGCACCATCTCCTCACGTTTTGACTTTAGTCCAGGTGCTGCAGTTGCTTTTCACCGCCTTGATCTCACGATATTACAGGGGCAGTCAAATGCTCTGCTTAAACAAGCCTATTACCTTGGCATGAAGAGACTTGGGGGACTCGAGCATGTGCAGCAGCTCCGAGTTGTCTATTTCCAGTAACATCCCTGTGATTTTTCCTGCCAGGCTGGGCTGATAAGCCTGTATCAGCGGGTACAGTCGCTCACCTGGGCATAAAACGTACATCAGTATACACTCAAGTGGCTAAATTACATCTAGTACATGCATACTTACCCAGAAGCTGTTTTTGATCCATTAGAGGAGCTGATGCCAAAATGGTGGCATCTAGTGGCTCCTGACCAGACATGTGAAGCACTGGTTCCATCATCAACTTCCCCTGAAGCAGGACAAATGCATTCGAGTCAAAATCCACATGATTAAAGTGCCTTGTTCAATGTCACAACAGTATGCCCTTGTATGAGCGAGATTGTAAAGGTCAACGTTTGGGTCGGTTGACTTTGCGGTCGCCATGAGAACTTTTTACCTTTTGTTAATCAAAACACTGTTCTTACAGACTGGATAGGGTTCAATAATGATAACAATGAAATAGTTATGGCTCAAAGTTAAAAATCGATTAATTGCAACTAATCTGTTATCTAATTTATCAACAAATTCAGTAATCGAATAATCGTTGACTTGTCTACACATCAGAATGTTTAAAAACATGCTATGAGCTGAAAAAATTAAGTTATTACACAGAAAATGTGTACATTTAGTGCATCTAAACCAGGATTCTCAAACTACTTCATATCAGCTTAAAATTCAGTACGACAGTGTGACTAGCGTTCTAAAGAATCGCGAGACTAATCGATTTGCACAGGCTGACTCAGAATTAATATTTTTTTCACCCGTCCATGGTTATTCTTAATCTACAGTATGCATGATTGTTAAGGGGATTTATACCACTTGTGGGTTTCTCACTCCAGAAGAATACTTGTACTGGTTACTCCTGACCACACCAGAGTCCCCTCTCCCTCCAGTCTGGGTCCCAATGTTGTCTGAAATCAAATACAATGAAAGAACAGTTTTGTTTTCACTGATGTGAATTCAGGCACACACTTGTTTTCTGAGTTCCAGAGATGACATGTGGCACTTGGGTGGAAGCTTGTTTAACTGTAGCAATAGATCCACGCCGTGGACCAGTGTTAAACTGGGGCGAATACGGCCCTAAAACACAACAAAAACACACCATTTAGAATTGCCTTTTTACTTGGAAATATAACAATTCACCATGTTTAGGTGGTTGTCCAGCCCAACGAGGAACTGGTCTCATGTTATTCACAGGTCCATGGTTATAGTAGGGTCGAGAAGGGGGCTGAAAGATGTGATAAAAAAAACTAGTTAAATGTTTTGAGATGCCCCTAAAGATGACCACTATATTCATTGCCCCACCTGTGGTACAGTCATATAGTATCCTGCCTGCTGATAAGAGTCGATTAAGGGGCTGGGCATGGACCTCATGGACGCAATCCTCTGCATGTATTTATTAGTCAGGATGGCTTTCCTCTCCTCTCTGCGCTGAGCAAGAGCAACATACAGCGGTTTGGTGGCAATGATTCTCCCATTCATTTCAGTTACGGCTTTTGTCGCTTCTTCTGGTGATGAGAAACACACAAACCCAAAACCTTTGCTCTGGGAGCCATCTGTCATTACCTAGACAAAATAAAACATGTGATTACAATTGGTGCATTTCCTAAAATGTATCTTTATACAAAGGTGTCAGTACGAGAGTAGATGTGGCTCGGTTGGCGGGTTGCCCAATTTGTAGTGTTTTTTTTTTTTTTTTTTTTAAAGTGATTTACAGTACTGAGTGTGGTTTGAAATGAGAATTTAAATTTTTCAATTTGAGAAAACACTGACAAATGTATAGATATATTAACAAGAATCACACATTTTGCGACATTGGCAGAAATCTAAACTACACAGGCCGTTTTGTTTTTGTCAGAATAGGTGCATGGCAATGTAATAATTGTAAAATTTTACAGCAATTAATTGTACAGGACTACGTTTGGAGACCCCTGAAGAATATATGGTGAACACCCAGTCTCTTCAGTTTACACACTTTTGCACTGGTGATGGTACCATAAGGAGCAAACTCCTTCCTGAGTTTTTCATCGTCAATGCTGTCATCAAGATTCTTCACATACAGATTCACGCCCTAAAAAGGAGAAACAGGATCAATACAATATTCACAGTCACAAGGTGAACAAAGGGAAGTGGGAAGTAGAAGGGCAGAGCGTGGCACCTGGTAGCGCTGGATTCGATCTTGTTTGATCAGGTCAAACTTGCGCTTGAGTTCTCCCTGCCGCTCCAGTCTTTTTTGAGCACGACCCACATAAATGATTCTGCCATTGAGCTCCTTTCCATTCATCTCATCGACAGCCTAGAAGTCGCAAGACATTCAAAATGGGCACTAAAACATGTGCATAGGGACTGGACTAACCTTCTGAGCATCCTCATGATAGGAGTAGTTCACAAAACCAAATCCACGCGACACGCCCTTCTCATCTTTCATTACTCGCACACTCAGAGTCTTCCCTATCGACAAGACAATATGTAGATGTACTTAAAAAGGACATTCATTAGGTATGATGCACAATGCAATGAGTTGATTAATGTGTAAAATTACATTATATATTATTATATCACACTTTGGTGACAATTATAAAATGTTTTATTATAGTAAAAATGTTTAAGAAAAAGATTGTTTTTAATACATAAAGCAGATGACTTAATAGAACTTGCTTGTTATTACAGAGCCTATGCTTAAATTCCACCTGTGAGCTTCATTATAGTTTGGTGGAATGTTCTATCAGATTTACTTAAAAATGCATACACACATCTGCTTTGTCCAGGCACGCACTGCTTCTCTAGTGTGTGCCGTGCCTGGTGGCTCTGCCCATGCCACCCGCCCACACACAGGAAGTTTTACAGCATTGAGGAATAGAAAAGTCATGTAACCGCATAACATTAGCATGGATACATAATGCGCTCAGCAGCTAAGCCATTGATTTGTCCCAGTTTTACAGTAAAGAGGGGAATACATTGTAATTTCTTTAGAATAACCAGAACACAAAAGTGCACTCAGTTCCACAGATAGAAATCTCTCAGATTACATACTGACTCACAAGTGAGCCGTGAAAGGTGTGAATGAGCCATGAATGAACTGAGTGCATAAAAATGTACTTTATTACTTGCACTTTTTACAAGTTTATCCCCCGTCCTAACCCGGGTTTGTCCCCGTCTTTAATTTTGAAATCCTGCTCACCCTACGCTAAAGGATGTGTGTTAAACCTGACCTTTTTTAAATACCTTGTGGACCTTCAGTGGCCTTAAGTCCTTAAGTGAACTCACCAAACGCAGAAAAAGCCTCTTTCAGGTTCTCATCAGTGAAGTCGTCTCCGAAGTTTTTCACGTATACATTGGTGAACTTCACAGATTTTGTGCCATACTCCATCTCCCTTTCCTTGCGGGACTTAAAATGACCCACAAAACTACAAATCAAACCAATGTTAGTGTGAAAAAAGTATTTCTACTGCAATAAGTGAACAAAGGCACTGCAAATGTGGCCATGCGGAAAAAGGCAAGCACATGCAGTAAGCTGCTAGTTTGGCAACGCAAAGTTTTCTCATTGTTTTCAAATCGTGTCTGCATCAAATCGATCATTTGGTACTACATCTGCCTTGGAATTACTTTGACACGTCTTAAAAACAAACTCCACTCGCAGGGAAGAAAACGAGTCATATTTCCTTTACCTTTGTGCTTGTTGGTACTGCCTTGAAATTGAGATGTTTCAAATCAAACCCATACCAGACTAATTTCTGTAGAAATCAATGAGAAAGTTGGGACTAGTGTTAAAACACTGCCATGCAACACAAACACACAAACTATTGCCTGCAAAGGGTCTAAGCAGCAGACATATTTTTTTCTCACTCAAACAGAAGGACCACAAACCTAGCCATGGCGCCTGCCTTTTCTGACCTAACCATGGGAACCTGACCAGAGCCTGCCACAAACGGGGTCTTTGAGATGACAATGCCTGACTCCCGACTGAATGTCCCTTTACTAAGCAAAAAACACACGAATCATCATCTATAACAATCACCAAACTGTCACAGTACAGCGTAGAGATGGCTGAACTTTTACTCCTACAATTTAGGGAAGCAGCAAAAGCAGATCTAGAACTTACACTTTTCGATCATTTAGCAGCATCCCATTCATGGTCTCTATGGCTCGGTTTGCAGCTTCCTGAGTTTCAAAATGGACAAATCCATAGCCTTTGGATCCTTTCTCATCACAGACAACCTAGAAAAGCACAACATGCAAAAGCTGCTGGGAATTTGAAAAAATTACAAAGTATGTAAAGAATAACTTCACATGCATCCCACGAGACTATGAATTAGGTTCAGTAAAAGTGTTCCATGGCAAATTAATCAATGTACGTATGCACATGCGCACCACAGAATTCCAGTTATTGCTGCCATCAAGTACAGTCGTCTTAAAATGCTAAGTCAATTCACGTTAAGCAGCATGAGAACAGTTTTTTCTGCGGCCTCAAAAAAGGCAAATAGGTTATAGGATTAATGCAAAGTAAACCGTCAGAACTAGACTATAGATCATAATGGGTGAATAATTAAAGTAATAAATAAATCATATATTTTCTACAATGCCGTTTACTTGCCTTACAGGACAAAATATTCCCAAATGCAGAGAAGGTGTCGTAGAGTGCTTTGTTGTCAATGGATTCATCCATGTTTTTGATGAAAATGTTTCCCACTCCAGACTTCCTCAGCCCCGGGTCCCGCTGGGACCACATAATTCGTATTGGTCGACCCTTAAGAACATCGTAGTTCATTGTATCCAGAGCACATTCAGCTAGAAACATAATACACAAGTTAAAGGAATAAATCAAATATAAAAATCTAGATTCTTGCATTTATTTAAGACCATGAATGTTTTTCCCCCTTAAATTTACCTAGATGGAAGATTGTCTATTGGGCATAGGGGGAACTAGTAACAAAAATTGGATTATTATTATCCAATAATAATGATATTAGACAATATAAAATAGGAATGTGTTAAAACCCATCTTTAAACTGGAATTCTGAAAAAACCACAGGCGACCAGAGCATACGACCAAAGGCACACAAACGCACGCAGGTCTAAGGACAGAGGACTCTGGGACATCGTCCCTCGCCATCACAGACATTGTTTGATTAATTTTTCACTGTCGCCCTCAGAGGCAACTGTTGTTGTGAATTTGGGCGTTACAAAAATAAATTGAATTGAATTGAGGTCGTGTGAATGAGCTCCGCCCTCAGAGGAATCTCCCATCCAAACTGTCTGACATTAACATGAAAGCAACATGGGTTAACTGGGACTTGAACTCACAACCTTCTTGTGACACGTGAATGCTAGTCACTTAGATGCTTACTTATACATCATTCCTTTAACCCTGCTTAGGGGCCCATTTTTTCCAAAAATACCTGAAAAAAAATACCCCCATTTAAAACAAGCTGTTCCTGAACCCTCTGGAGCACAAATAATTGTCTGGAGTCTTTGTGAAGCAGAGACTATCTCTCCATTTATATAGAATCAAGGTCTGCAGAGAGGAATTTAGATTTTAAATCCCGTCTGGATTTTCTTTTTTAAATATATGAATGAGTAAAACTGGTTTCTAGAGGGATTGGCTAAAATTAGCATCTGTTGGGTTTTGACAATTCACTTTTATAAGCAGAAGATAAAGTCACTAAAATTAGTTTTAGGGACTTGTAATAAAGCAAAAATGTCCATGTAGAATCGGTATAAAAGTCCTATTCATTTAAACATTTTATTTTAGGGTAATTTTTTTTATTTATGCAGGGTTCAGAATAAGCGGTATCGCATCGCAAAATGCGACGCAATTTCTCTCAAATACGATGCATTAGTCAGAAAAAAGTGTTTGTATCGCAGCTTTTGCAATACAAAAATGTGTGTTCAATAGTATAACCAAAGCACCTAAAAGTACTGATCAATCGATCATCAAAAACAGCATGACACAATGTAGGTTGCTGTGTTGACATGACGAGTCCCGCTGCAGTCTCAGATCGCGAGTCTGAAAACGGGAGGAGCCACAGTGCGGTAAAGTTAGCGTCATATTCACAGACTTCCGAGGTCAATAGCTCCTAAACGCAAAAGTCTTGCAGATCATTCACATGCCAAAATACTCATATTTACACTGCCAAGTGACAACAACCTCGTTTTTAAAAATCAGATGCGTATTTTGGGCGCAGCGAATCACACTGCTCCGAATGTGGAGCCGGAGCCGAGACGGGTACTTAGGGACCGTCATCAATTAGCAAAACAAAAAATGGAAACGTTTTATAGCTGGAATAAATAGAGCGGTACAATTTGAATAACACAATAAATACACCATGATGGACACCACAGCAACCTTTATTTTTGCATCAGAAGCTTAATACATATTTTTTGGGAGTGTAAAGACAATTAATATGTAAATGAGACTCCGGCAAATAGTCATCTGATTGATGATGATATGGAAGAAAGTTGTAAAGTTTTGTTTTATTTTGAATTTTTTTTTTTTTAAAAGTGTCTAAAAGTTAATTAATTTTTTATTTTTTTTTAAATAGAATGTTTACAAATACATTTGAAATAAATAATCTTGTTACATCAATGGAAAATATCGATTGGTAGTCACTTTCGCGTTTTGCTATGCAATTATCAAATTGCAATACAAATTTGAAAAAATTCACGGATTGTTTAGCAGCACTGCTATACAAGTGAAAATCCTTAATCTGAGCCCTGTTTTATTATTATTATTATTATTATCTTTTATTTATATAGCGCTTTTCAGTGACCCAAAGACGCTGAACATAATAAAAAAGGGGGGGGTATTTACAGACAGGGGGGGACAACACGTACAATACACATTAATATACAGATAAAATGAACAAGACAGAAGAAGTAGAGAGAAAAAGATGGGGATGTAACAGGGGGTAGAAGAGGCTAGGGGCTAGGTTATGGTACAAATATTACCAGAAGGATTGTTTCTACTGGAAATAGGTGGGTTACAGTTTTATTTTTTAGTTATTAAGCACCTTGAGAGGTCCCTTTTATAAGATGGACAAAATGGAATCAAGTAAAAGTCCAACGTCCCATTGCGTGAGGTTTAAATGCACAGCATAATATGCCTCTTAACTGACTGTATAGCTTTTTACTGCACCATAATCATGCAGCTCTTACCATCTGCTGGCTGCTGGAAGTTGATATAGGCGTATCCCAGAGATCGGCGCGTTATGATGTCCCTGCAGACCCTGATGGACGTGATGGGTCCTGCAGGAGAGAACTTCTGATACAACATGGCCTCAGTCACGTCCGGGTGCAGGTCCCCCACGTAAAGAGAAGCCAGTGGATAGGTTGGTCCAGTGCTGTTCATCCTGGGATCTCCTCCAAAGCTTTATTGGATCACTAATGGAAAGAAGAAAAAAGGAGTTTCAGTCATGTTTGCCACTTAACTACGCCTCTTTAGTTCTGACCATAAAATTATTTATTTGTAGCGCTTTGTGTCTTATAGTCATTTGCAACTTTCCAGTGTTGGCTAGCTTTTGTAAAACATGTTTTGTATAGTTTCCGATTATTTCAATATTTGATTTATATATAAATAATAAATAAATACACCAAACCGTAAAAAGTATAGTGCAAATTAATGTTACCACCGTCGATGTAAAACTGACCACTCACGATCCTACACCGATTACCAACGCCAAAAACATTAGCGAACATGACTTTTCCCCCGAGGGTATTAACTAGGTTCGGTGATTAAATCGGATAATTGCAACCCAGATGTGTAACTTGTGTACTCATAGCTAAATTAAAAAATACAACCAACTGTATTTTTTGATTACTTTATCCTAACTAAGACAAAAGTTTTAGCCACGGGAAGAAGGGTGTGGCTAATGTTAGTTAGCTTAAGGTTATGCTAGGACCTACAACATGCTACCAAAAACTCACATATGCTGGTGTTTTTAAGATTGACGTTTTGGGAGGTTAATAAGAGATGAAGTTAGAACTTAAGTTACTTACACAACAGGGGGATCGATTTATATGTCTCAGACTTGTGAAGGTTGCAAAGGGCGTTCACGCTTTCCACAGGTGGCGGAAGGATGGTTTCATTCAATTAGGGCCGTGGAACACCTGCCGTACTCCGATAAAGAGTGTGGATGAAGGTCAAAGTTAACCGTGTCAGTCCGCATTGAAATATAGTTCAGCTGTTCCAAGCATGGATCCTGTTGACTGGGGGATCTGCGGGCCCCTGCTACTGTCATGAAGTGCGAAATACATTAACTACAGTTTAGATTTATTAATCAGCTTTTCCAATCATTTACTACATCAACAGCTCCATGTTTTTCATGTTTAACATTTTAATGCTATCAAACTGTAAGAACAATTGCAATGTCAAATTTACATCCAGCAAAACATTTGAAATTTGTTCCATTAGCAAGCAAGACTTTTTTTTATACCAATATCATTATAAATTGATTTGCTGGAGTACAATTATTTCCATGTGTACATTTGCTTCAATTAACAAACCTTAATTTCACAATGTGTTCATTTTATTTCACTTGTAATAAGATGATGTGCCTTATTACAACTGATGGGGAAACAAAAAAGATTTAATTTGTTTATTATCTTAAACGAAACTTTATTTCACTGAATGGTCTTTGACACTTTCCTATTTCTTACATGTATAGTGAAACTAGAATGGATTTAAGATACATAACACAAAGCTAGAATTACACCAACCATTGTTTTATCTCCATTTCGTCACTGCTTTTAAGAGCTATTCTAAAGTTTCACACACCACTTTTGTGCACTGGGTAATAATAGACTGTTACAGAAGCAAATTATTATTTTTTTAAGCCATAAGACTTATCAGTAAAAACAAAGCAAGTAGATACCTGATATACAGACAGGCTTTGTCCCACATTCACTAACTGCATTTTCATCAAGCATAATAACAAACTTACATGGATTCATTTTTTTTTTTCTTTTTTCAAACATAAGATTAATTCAATTCGTTGGAACATTGTCATAATGGACAGACTGCCAGCTAAAATGTGGAATGGTGTCTTCAACTACTATATGTGGAATGTAGTGGTGATGCTATGGTATTGTGACACTGATCATTTTCCCAAATATCCAAATTACCCTGATATTTTAATGTCCTTATCCACACTATATATCAAAATGAAATTGGTTTAGACAAAAGATTTCTCCATTTCGGTTTGTATTTATGATTTATGATTCGCTGGCACTAACCAAAAGCCAACACAGGAAAATGAATAATTAGATAAATTAACCGCATTGAGGAGGAATATTTTGCAAGCAGTGTTGGTACAGTGCGTGTTAAGACAATTTCAAATATCAATATCATAAGATTACTTTAGTTGTACATACAGATGATAGTCAAACTTGCAAAATACTGAGAACCACATTTATGCACATACATTTTTTTTTTATATTTGTGTTCAAGCAGCACCCAAACAGCGAGTAAAACTACAAGAGACAAACCATACTTAATAAAATAATAAAAATGAGCTTTGCCTATTCCTAAGAAGGTGGAATGTATTATGTCTAAAACAAATCTAAAATAACCATTTATTGGGTCCCTTAAAACGTTTTAACGGTGAAAACTGTGAACATGATCAAGGAGGACTACACCAAGATGTCAGTGTCACAATACAGCCTGCCTCCTTTCTGTATGAGCTCACAGCAGAATTGCAGTCAGCTGAATACAGGATTTTGCCATTTTTCAAATAGTTTTTAGTGAAATTGAACATTAACCCTCACAGTGTTGTCTTTGAAAATGAACTGCCAGCTTGATTACCCTACATAATAAAAATTCTAAATAGCATGAGGAATCACAAATAAAAGTAACAAAAAAGGAATTAAAAATGCACAAGAAATTATAGCAGGGATAAAAGGAAAGGAACCATTAAAATTCACAACAAACCCCGACCAGTTATTCTAGGACTCACACTCACATGCTCTCCTGCTGCACATACCAGCATACATACAGTACATACAAAGCCAAAATAAAAACATATTCAGCAACATGGACTCAGTACTCAATACAACATATTTCCACAAAGTGACTGAGTCTGCTAAGAACTGAAAAAAAAATTACCCTGTCACCTCACAATAAAGTTGAGAGGGGTCAAACTAGTTGATCAGGAGCAATTCAGGCTGCTTGTCATACAGAAGTGGGAGGGGCTGATGGAGTGGAGGGGATGTATATAAGCTGTCTGTGTTTAAGATAAAGAGTGTAGGTGGATTAACAGTGCAATTTCCTTTAGTTTTCCCCATCTCCTGTCTCCTGCTCGTCTGCCTGGTTTTCTGATGTCCACAGCTGCAGAAAAGGAAAGAATCAAATAAATTTAAGTACTTAAATTTGTTTTTTTTTGGGTGAACAATAAGTACTGTGCTGTTAACTCACAGTCAGGTTATCCCTTAGTAGTTGCATGATCAGGGTGCTGTCTTTGTAGGAATCCTCATTCAAAGTGTCAAGCTCAGCAATGGCTTCATCAAAGGCCTGAAAAGCAACAAAATATGTTTTATGGTTTTGTTTGACCACATCAGTCAAAGATATTGTTAAAATTCTGATTTAATACCGTCTTAGCCAGGCTGCAGGCCTTTTCTGGGCTGCTGAGGATTTCATAATAGAAGACGGAAAAGTTGAGGGCCAAGCCAAGCCTGATGGGGTGTGTTGGCTGCATCTCTGCCTTGCTGATGTCAAAGGCTTGCTGGTATGCTTCTTGAGAATGCCCAACGGTTTCTACACAAAAAAGATGTGATTAAACAAAATTACAGTGATCCCTCGCTATATCGCGGTTCACTTTTCGCGGTCTCGCTGCTTCGCGGATTTTCACCATGCATTGTGTTCTGCATTCTGATTGGCTAAACTGTCTCTCCGCGTCTTCTCTACCTGTGTGTCAATAACGTTATGGATTAATATGTACACGTACGTAAAACCGCTTGCCAAATTGAAGTTTGCGAGGCCGGTGAGAGCGCGCGGGTGTGCTGCGGGACACGCCGGTATGAGCGGCGCCGCGTGTGAGAGGCCGGTGAGAGCGGTGCGCGTGAGCTTCAATGTTTTATGGAGTATTTCATTGTATAATAACTGTAAAAAATTAAAGGTTTCTACTTCGCGGATTTCGACTCCCACAGGTTCTTCTTGGAACGTAACCCCCGCGATAAACGAAGGATCACTGTACACAGTCCTACCAAAATGGAATACACATTTCCTAAGTTTACTGAACAAATAATTAGAATTTACCCTTCTTGTCGTCTCCAGATGCAACCTCAGACAGGTATCTATAATAGTCTCCTTTCATTTTCAGGTAGAAGACCTTGCTTTCAGGTGCAGTCGCGTTTTTAATAAGGTATACATCCAGTAGGCTCTGAAAAACAGTTATGTTTCTGGATTAACAATCTGGTCTAAATCAGTGGTTCTCAAAGTGGGGTCCAGGTCCCCTGGAGGTCAGGGGGTCATTTGTTTGGAGTCCCCTCAAAATATTAATAACATTGATAATTACTTGGACGCTACAATTTCGATAACAATTAAAAGCAACTACAGTAATGGGATTCTGAGAAATTAACATTTCATCCAAATTTGCTTATAAACATGGTTTGAACTTCTGAATTTATGTTGTGGAGAACAATAGGGGCCCTTGGGATAATTGCATAATGATAAGGAATCCCTGGCTTTGAAATGTTTAATAACCCCTGGTCTAAATGACAAACAGAACAATTTAGTACTTGAATAACATACAAGCACATCGTTGCAAATTTCCTTCAGCTCCAGTTCGATCTTTTCCCGGTATTCCTTGGCCATCTGCTGCTTTTTATCATTCCCCTCAGTCTTCTGCTCGATGCTGGAGATGACACGCCAGGAGGAGCGGCGCGCTCCCACCACATTCTTGTAGGCGACGGAGAGCAGGTTGCGCTCCTCGTTGGAAAGCTCCAAAGGCGCACTTTGCTCGGTCACAGACTTCATGGCCGCAGCCATGTCATCGTAGCGCTCAGCCTGCTCAGCGAGCTTGGCCTTCTGTACCAGGTCGTTCTTGTCCATCTTCTGGACTAATCGACAACATACAAACATAAAGGCGTTACAATTAATTACACACATCTTTATAATGTCAAATTAGTTCTAGTTCTAACTTGAGTTTATTCAACATTATCTATGTGCACATTTTACGTGTGTTTTGTATGCATGTCAAGTATGATAACGATATATACATTCAGAAGCATAATAATACTAGACGAGATACAGCGATGTTTAACTGGAGCTGGGCCTTAGGCAACTGGGTCATCCACACAAACTGTGCTAATGTTAGCCGCATTTACGCTAACCTATTTCCAGTCACAAGTGTATGCTCACACGACCAGCAGTTTGATCAAAGAAAATGTGCACACGCGACAGTTTATTCGAATAGCGTTAGGACAGTTTTCCATTATCCTTTGACCGCGTTAAATCCTAAGAAAAGGAGCGGATGTCTTCAGGGTTAAGCTAGCCTGGCTTTAATGCCCACCCTTCAATAGCTGGCAGCCCTGTCGCAGATAATGCCGCTGGCGACAGCCATCGGACGCCCTTTCGTTTCGTTACAGCGTTATAATCTACACTACTTTGACAGCATACACTGGGCATAATATTTATTGTGGATGTGTCGTGTTCGTGAATTCAAGGTGTGCATTAAGAGTTAGCTGCCGTCCATCTACCCAAGATAACGGTAACGCTGGTTAGCAGGGCCATGAACAGATAATGGCCGACATTTATGAAAACATGGCTGTAATTTAAAGGACATAAAAGAGTTATTTGGTGTGATAAACACCCACTATTCGGAACACAAGGTCGTGTATGAACATTTGGTGCGTTTTGTCCATCTAACCACACGGCTGGCCTGCACTACAGCGCTGTCAGAACAAAGTGTCATGAATCTAAGCGCTACAAGCAGCCGAGGCGAACGCATCTAGCTTCGACCAGCGGCCCGTGCGCTCTACTCGGTTATGTGCTTTCAGCATCGAGCTTAAGATTGTACTCAGCTATGTTATCACATCAGATGACTAACCTTATCCATAATACAATGACATATACGATATTCAAATAAGATCACTTACGGTATGGATGCTTTTAATTCTGCTTTTAGTCTCTCCGGGCGATTCAGTGTCGTCTCGATCAGCCTATCGTTCAGGGCAGAACCACTTCCGCTACCCAGGCTTCGATTTCCCTGTTATAAACCACGCATCTGCCTTACGTAATGCTGCACAACGCATTTATTCACGCTGTGTTACACCAAGACCAGGATACATTTGATAAATATGCTTATTTTTCGATACGCCTGTTCCTACCTTTAGCCTTTATCCGACAGATTTGGCACTTATATCTAAGTGGATTTTGATATGTAGGTGTCTTTATTCAGTAAATATACAGAGTTATAGAATCAGCAAAATGACATTGTATTGTATTGTACTGTATGTGTCTGTGATATTACAACTTACAAGATGAAATTTCCCTTTACTGCATTAGGTGTAGCCTAAAGCAACACATTGTCTCAAACACTGCGGAAAATACATTTAATAAAGAATAACTAATAACTGTAATATATGATGAAATGGCAACCTAATATAGACAAACCCAAGTTAAAATTTGTATTTTTAATATGCCAAAAAAAAAACTAAACTGCATATTTATTAACTTAATATAATTCATATTAAACACATATTTTTCATTTCTTCTTTTCGTAAGTGTCCTTTTAGGTATGCATCTTTTGTTCTGACACACAGATCCCATGTCAGTTTATTTGGCAGCAGGGTCTACTGTAAAATCCTCTGCAATCCTCTTCTGATATGCTCGCTCTGACTGTTTTCTTCGGTAAACATCATCTGAAATAAAAAAAAAAGAAAATAATGAATTTGCAGCTGTAAATAATAGATGGGATTAAATAAAGTAATAGTTGACTAGCAGCAAATATGGTGAGTAGTGCAAGATGTATCTATAATATTCAATAATTTAGTATAATATATAAAAAGTTATTAACTATACATTATGTAGGCTAAATATCGATGCGATTTTTTAGTCTATGTATACATTTAGTTTTTATTTGAATCAATTGACACTTTACATTTTTCTGTTTCTGCCACCTTTACTTGTTTTATATTTTTTTTACCAAATTACCGACACACATTTCCAGTAAAGTCACTAAGAATGGCAAATTATGACCTGTGTCTAAATTTGAGCATTTAGATTAGGGAAGGTCCACCTAGGAACTATATTATAAAATGGGGGATTTTTTTTAGAGTAACACGCGGGGTTCAATAACAAAAACAAACAGCAAAAAAACATGTGAACAAATTACCCCGCGTGCTTTAATTATCTAAATGCGTCATGTTAATCAGGTAATAACAACGTGGCAAACATTCAGAGTCGCAGTAGCTGTTGTACACTTACAGAAAGTCTCTTCTCCGATCCTCACGTTGATCATGATCCACTCCATGACACCCCCAATACAGAAAAATATGGGCAGAAACCTGTAGGTACCGAAACGACGTTTACCAGGAACTAAGTTAAGAATAAAGCTAATGTTTTCACGTCTATGCAACATCTTCTGTTACGCTGACTGACTCAGTTTGAGGAGAAGGTTGACCGATCCATGTAACCCCTTGAGAAGTAAGGCGTAATGGCAGCGAAGTGTGCACGTTTTTCTCACCAGCGTAGACCAAACGGGCGGTGTCGCATTGAAAAGTGTACACGGGCGTACCTGGACTTCAATGATGAAGGAAACAAACGCACTTTCAATGTTGTCACTTCCGGTTAAATCTAAACGCTATTACTTTTTTCTAATAATAAAAAGAAAACTGTCAGAAACCCATTTCGCGGATAAGACAAACCTTTTGGTTGCAGCAGGTATGAAAATGTTCTGTACATCTGTTTCTTTATACGGGTAAATCAATTGAATTTATATATGAACAAATATACAAATGAATTTATTGAACACATTATTGATGGGATTATGTCAAACATAGTACTGTAGCACAGGTAAAGACACAAGACATTCAGACATATGCAATGGATTTATACAACTTTACAAAAACGTACCATACATAGTGTTTTGAGAACACACAAAAAAACTAGACAGCAAATTAAGACAAGATTACGCTACAAATAATTTAACAATGAAGGACACCACCACATTGAGCAAATATAAAATTACTTTGTTAAAAAGAAAATGTTTTCAAGCAATTGGAAAAATGTACACACATTTCTAAAGTGGCTTTATTGTACACTAAGGTATACCCATGTTTACATTTTATATATATATATATATATATATATATATATATATATATATATATATATATATATATATATATATATATATATATATATACGTATATACGTATATACGTATATATGGGTGCACGGTGGCAGAGCGGTTAGCTCTCTTGCCTCCCAAGAAGGAGATCATGGCCCTAGTGAATGAATGTGAGAGTGAATGGTTGTCCGTGTGTCTATGTCTAGGCCCTACGACGAGTTGGCCCCTGTCCAGGGTGTACCCCACCTAAGGCCCAAAGTCACTGGTGTAAGCTCCAGTCACACCCTACCCCTAACGGAAACAAGCGGTAGAAAATTAATGAATATACTAATATATTGTGGCAGGGCTGTGTAATTGATAGATTTTTTATTTTTATTTAGAGACTCAAGGTCCAATAGTTTCAGTTCAATCCTCTTTCAGTGTGCAGTTTGGAGCATAATTCAGTAGACTATGTCCTGTGTTGAATGGCACCAATATACACATACATATATACATACATAGTTTGTGTCCTCTCAATTGAGCATAACGATATACTATAAATGCTGGCCAGGGAGTTTTCTTTAAGGTATGTTTAAGATACTGGTTCTCAATCTTCCACTTTGTGTGCTGGTCGACAAAAAGTCCAGTGATGCTCTACTGTATTCTCATTTGCACGTTCACTCATATGATGTACACGTGTGTTTCGAATGGTAAAGCCCTGTTTCATGATGTAGTCCATGAGGTGAACTCTGAGGGACACTTCTTGATGATAGTCACATGGTCCAAATGTGAAAGATACCTGACAATCCCTTGTATCCATCATATGTTTGTTCCATTTGGTGAAGTTGTTAGCTATACCTTCAAGCAGGGCATGGACCTTCGTGGTTATAGTAAGTTGTGTAATAATAACAGCGACAGGATTTGAGTATTTTGACAGTTTTCTTGTGCTTGACAGCTCAACTACCTGTTCAAAGATATCAGGAGGATAGAGCGGTTTGGGATCACTAAGGCACTGGATTAAAGGTTCAATTTGATAAAAGTCAGCCTCTTTCCTCAAGAGGTCGGTCTCTGTGAAGTCAAGAGGAAGAGTAAGTTCAGATGTCCGTAGGAAGTTCAGGATGTAACGGAAGAGTGTCCCATCTCGGTCTATAAAATAGTTTCCATGCGAGTCCCGGGTTGTGGGAAAGTCTCCCCGAAACATGGCCCCCAACATTGAATCCGGGTAGCGCTGCAGAGTGGATAAACTGGTGGTGAAAAGCTGGCCCCCGACATTTAAAGTAACTGGACTAGTCACCTGCAAGACAACAAACCAGAATGGTCAAAATCAAAAACATGTACACTGTTACGGCATCAACAAAGTGGTAATGCAAGATAATACATAAACAGCAGGCAGGGGATCATGATGTCCGTCTTTACCTTACGACCCCAATCTCCATTCTCCATTTGAAGAACTGCTTGGGCAGAAGAGAAATCCCAAATCCGAAAAGTCGTCTTCAGTGTTGGTTTCGCCGTGCCAGTAGATAAAGGAGGCTGTAGCCGTGGAATGTCCTGCGTCCGCTTGACTAAAGACCACCACTGACTAAGTTAACAAGACCCTTAAACCCGCATGTGTAAACAATGCTCAGCTAGCACAACCTAGCCTATAGCTAGCTAAATGCTAACTAGCGCGCGACTAGCTTGAAACTTGCGTCAATACGCCCAAATCCCAAACAAACCAGTTTAGCTTAAGCGGTTCCTCGCCAGTCCCCTGTTTTTTCCTATACGTAGAGGGCAATCGATTGCATGTCCCAGTAAAGTCTGGCTGCAGCAAAGATCGGCCACTGTGGCAGCTGTGGACCGCTCCAGGCTGCAGCAAATGCGCACATATGAGAGTCAGATGGGGGAGGAACGAGTCGAGTGCATCCACATCAGCAGACACGACAGCACTACACTACAGCATGCTGGTACTCGTTTCTACAAAACAATAAACAAATTCAAAGGTTACACAGCTGAAAATATTTTATTGCAGTCAGCCAGTGTCTGCATTCCCTCATATGAAAAAAAGTTGGCCAATTATTTAGATGAATATTTCCCAGTCTTTCAAGTTTGTGTCTCCCTTTTCCCTCAGGAAGACTTCTTTGCACCCCCTCTGGCCTCTTGCTGCTGGATGATGAACTCCAGGATGAGTTTGGCTGTCTTAGACGGTCTCTCCATCACCACTGAGTGTCCACAGTTGTCCAGTAGGTCAATTCTGCATCCAGGCAATATTTCTTTTATCACTGCAGTTCCAGACACATCCACCACCTGAAAGAAACAATGTAAGAAGTGCCTTGTTTTGTCAATTCCATTCCAAGCATTATGCACATTACCTGGTCTCGTTTCCCCCATATGACTTGCAAGGGTGCTGTGATCAGATGTAAGTTTTCTTGTAAAGCATATCTTGATTTTTCGCCAACAATCTCCATAAAAACTAAAGAATACGCAATATTAGATGAGCTTGACCACAAACACATTTAAATGGAATAGTGTGCAGGCAATGCCTAACCGTCTTGGTAAAATTCATTATGGGGTTCTTGGACATCTACTAATCCTTGTAGAATCTAAGAGGAAAGCACAGTGTAGTATGTTTAGTGAGGAACAGGAGAAGTAGCCTAATAATAGTTATTTATGAACTGTCAAGCTGACCTGTTGTGGTATTTTAAAGCGAACATGAGAACAAAGTTTAAACATGTCTTCCATCTCTTCCGGTGTTGTTGGGATCAGTGGGATGTTTAGTGTGAAATTACTGTGCTCCAGATCCTGCAGATGGTTGTCAAATTTAGTTTCACAGAGGTGTTTTATTCCTGCAAAGGGTAGAACATAAAAGTTATATACTAATAAAGACAACTGAACCAATTACTCCAAGACAACAGGACAAGGATGTCTTCAAACTATAAAGAGCTAGTGAAATGCAAAGCTCTCTTTAAGAAGGCCGATTACTAACTACCAATACTGCCATAGTATGTTATGAATATAATGAACCCCCTGTCCCTTTTTTGGTTGTCCAGCCATTTAGGCCTATGTCCCTCATCTCACGTACAGAGAGAATGCCCCACTTTTTCACGTGTGCAACATGAATTTAATAAATAAATAAGTGAGATTTGCAGTTACAGCAAAAAAACAAAAACATAACTTTTGGTGAATTCTGAATTACTAGGTTGTAATGTGTTGGCCCATGTACAGTTATTAATTTGTAATAAATACTATTCATCCCACATCGTCCTACTACATCCCAACAACTTTTACTTCAATTTGAGGTGGTCACTCTATGCAGTAAGGGATCAAAACTGCCAACTTGTGCGTTAGTTTCTCCAAATTAGCTATATAAAAAAAATAGAAATAAAAGGTATAGAAAGCATACTCACCGGCTGGGCATATTAGGGTCAGACTGCATATTTCTGTGGGATAAAAGGCTGCAAAAACTCCTGCAACATTTCCCCCCATTGAGGTCCCAACAAGGTGAAAAGGTTTCCTGTTTAAACGAACGGCCTCCACAAACTAGGGAAAATATTCAGCACATATAGGATATAAGTACAACGTTGCAACCTCAATAATTTGTGTTGTTATTACAATGGATTACTACAGTTTATTACCTGGTGAATTCTTCTGGCTTGCCCCTCAATGGAGTAATCATCTGTGTTGATTCGTGTTGTGCCCTCATGGCCCGGCATGTCCACACACACTATGTGCAAGTGCTTTGGTAGGTACTGAAAACGGCCTGAAATTAATCTTTGAACTATTTCTCACTTGAATTATGAGTCACATAACAACTTATCACAGTGTTTCTTTCTGATCACACCTTGACAACAGTGAGCCATGAGTCCTTATGGGCAGACAGACCATGCAGCATTAAAATACTTGGTCTCATTCCTGGCTTTCCTCTGTACGAGTAACAGAAGCGATATCCACCACAGTCTGCAAACCGCACCTGCAAACCCAGCGTTCTCCTCCAGTACCTGTAGATGAGGAGGGGAATATAAAAAGCCAAGGATAAAACTGATAAGTTGTTTCTTTCACTGTGCTTGCGGCACTGAACTAAAACAATGTTATTTTAAATGACACAAAAGGCTCACCAATAATAAACCTTTATGAGCGTTGAAGGCCAAAAAAGAAAAGAGGCAACAAAAGCCAGGATGGGAATGGCTAGTGTGGCTCCAGCAATGATAAACAAGTTGATGATATCTAGATCTGCTGCCATTACATCCACTATAAGAACACAGATTATTGACACAATAAAAAAAATCCTCAGAGAAATTCGTTTTTACATCTACATTTATGAATAGAACAATTGACAGTTTTTTTTTCTCCAAAGGCACAACATATTAAACAGGACTTTACCTTGTTGAAGACAAATCCCAGTTTGGCTCCTGAAGATGTTTATTTCAGCTTAGTGTCTCCAGATTTCTGAAAACAAAAACGGTAAATTCCTGTCGCTAAAAGTCTCACGTTGTATGGATGATATTGTCCGATTACGCTTGCTCTGGATAATCCCATTGATTACCTCTGGCAGAAGAAAAACTGGGACATCACATTAGCCAGTCAATGTTTCAAAGAGAACACTGGTGTAGCAGTTACATTAATTTAAACATAATCTCACAGTATCAATTTATATGCTGTAAAATCAAAGAAATTGTATCAGCAGATACACACTTTTGTTCTTCCTTAGACAATAACATATCTTTATAATATTTATTCAGGCTTAGCATCAGCATGTGGTTCTTGGTCCCCTGAGGCTCAGAATGAACTGCAGGGACTGCAAACATACACACAAATCATAAATATAACTTTCCTCTGGTAATCTCTTGTGAGAAGAACTCATTTACTGTACATCTGTACAGTGCATTATTGTTTTCATACAGACCTAAATCAACCTATGATGATCTGCACATTAAATCCAATAAGTTTCTGTAATGCTTTATATTGTGTTTTATTGTAATTTAGGAGATAATTTCAACTAATTTAATTACTCAATAATTAGGAGATAATTTTTAGAATAAAATAGACCTTTGAGACTAGATTTACCACTGGGGGTCATACTTGAGACAGTTGAGGCAGGACACTACCTGCTGCTGGAAGATTTGACATCTATAATTACAAACTGAATCTTAATGATGTCAGACTGTTCCTGTGGTTCAAGCTGTAAATAGACCATCTTACCACAATAATAAAAATAAAAGGGATATATTAAATGTAAATTTATGCTAAAATTCCCTTTTGCCAATGTGAGGTTTGGTTACTAATGAAAGAACCTTATATAACGCAGTACATGGTGTACACAATGTTCTAGATAATCATGTAAATTAGTACTGCCCAGTCTGTGGTCAACTACACATGACCTACATACAAACTAGAGCAGAACAATTGAACCCAGCAGAGGGCTCTCCTTTTTGGAATTACTTACTGTTACGGCCCCTGGCCTGCAGTTCCTCTCTTGTTTTTGTGTGTGTGTTAAAAACTGGGTTTCTCCTCCATGTAAAATGGCTGTGAAGTTCTTCTGTGGTTGGAGCACTGTTTATGGTTGTATTCTCCTCTGGCCCTCTGATTGGTGAGGCACCTCTGCATCTGGCCAATCCTTCCCTTCCCTATTTAAAGACACTCCACATCTGTTCAGGGCAACCAGCAGTTTGCTATTCTGTCTGTCTCTTGTACTTTATCAAGCACTCGGTCCTGTTATCTAAATTACAACTTTATTTTACCCTTTTAACATAGTGTTTTTGTTACTTTTCCAATCCCTTACCGAGCTGGGTTGTAACCTTATATATTTGGCTTCTAGTCATAATAACTTAACACCAGTGTTACTAAGGACATGGGATGCTGGGGCATTAGCCATTTGCTAATTTTCCATGATCATTGTTTAATCTGCTTCTCCATTTCACATTTCACAATTGAATTAGTTCTCGAACCTTTAACACCAAATAACACCTAAGTAATGATTTGGCGTTCTGAGTACCACCAGATCTAAACCAGGTTTATATTGTAACGTGTATTCCAGGGCTAAACATGGTCTAAAAATAGACTGCCTCATTGTTAGTTCTTACCAAGAAATTATTCAAAAGGAGGACCAAAAATAAACAGTTAGACTGTGACCAAGGACAAATGCTCGCCAAGTCAAACCAACCATGGAGAAAGATCAAGCATTTGGTGCCACACATGGGTCTTGTGTTAATATTACAGTAGTATCTGGTCTGCATTAAGACAATTCATCCAGCTTAAAGAGGTTATGTTGTATTTAGCCCTATAATCTCCATGCAAAAGGATAAGGGCACTGTGGAAGTCAAATGATGTGAAGCACTTTTTTTTAGTAATGCCTCTTAAAGCTGATAAAATGTGGAAAAAGTAGTGCAATGGAAGACAATACTTCTCTCAAAGTTAACCTAAAATGCTACTAAAATGTTGTTAAAGTAACCAGTATGTAGTATGAGTAGTATTTTTCACTGACGCTTTGTAATTTCACAGTACAAGTACAATTTTGGCTGCAGAACATTTACATGGCATCAGTGCCTTTTCCACCTCGGGTCTTTGCACACACCATGAGAATTATTTTTTAGCAAGGTTGACTAAACAGCACAAGGAAGTAACCTAAAACCTTGTTATACAATGAACAATAAATAAATAAAGCTAGTGAACAAAATTCTGCATTCAATTGTGTGTGTAGTGGGTTAAAAATACACAATTTAAATATACAATTTATAGACAGTGTTATTGGGGAACTGTTTAATAACATTTAGAGAGAACACTCCACACTCCAACACTCTCAATACTCTATTTGCATCCACCTTGGTTCAACAGACATTAAATCAAAGTAGTTGTACACTTGTCATACAGCTGGTTTCTACCACATAGCATTAGTGTTGTGCAACAGCGTTAGAGGTGTGGAACACAAGACTATCAGATCACCATTGCAAGACAGGATCAGTGCCTTGGAAGAAATGTAAATAAATGCACCAGTTCCTAAAGCCGTCTAGGACATTTGCACAGTATGCGTTAAAATATCTTGCCATAAGACAACACCCACCGTTTCCATGTACCTGCATGGTACATTCATAAAGCAGACTCATATCAACCACAGTAAACAATGTTGACATGTCTAATCCTCTATCCAGTAACAGTGTAACTACTGTCAGTGCATATTAATGATACTGCTGCCATTTAAAACATAGCAAATCAAACCGTGTTAAAGAAGGAGCCCTCCTACGTTGTGCAGATATGGTAAGGAGGACATTATTTTAGTAAAGAGGATGCATTGTGGGAGTTCATGACCGAAGAAGCACAGCAGCAGTCAGGGTGGTTACAGCCACAACAGCCACCGGTCCCCAGATCATCCAGTGTGTCTGAAAAAAGGAATACATGCTACATTTCAAAACACTGACTTGCATAAAAATAATGCAAGTTTGGCCCATTTAAGATCAATGTCGTACCCATAGATTACAAGCGTAGCTCAATGAATTATAACGATGTGGAAACATTTTCCGTAAAAAAGGTTCTTTGCATGAATTACTGATGCAAACCCATTATTAATCCAGGCTACTCTGACGTGTAACCCCTTGTGACTGGATTTTGTCATCTTATTTTATTAAATGAATATTATTTTCCACAAATCTCTAATTCATGAGATACACATGAGCAAATTAGAGCAACATTTAATAAGCACATTCACAGAAGAATTATTATTAAGCATGAGCCGTCAAACGAGACAAACACCAGATGGAAAAACGTCTTATTAAGAAAAAGTTAGATACTCAAGGCATTTGTTTACATTCGTTAATCTAGAGATTTTTAGGAGTTAAGGTAAGGCTGATTTGGTCATGCAATGATTAAGACAACACTGGAGAAATGTATTAGACCAACTTCACAAGGGGTCACATGTACCTTACTACCACAGTGCGCCAAAGCACCAGTGCAGCAAAGCCAGGACAAGGCCGATGGCTATGGCTTGAATGGGCAGCAATAGAGAAGTCTATAGAAGGGAAGGGACATTATACAAATGAAACTAGACATCTTAGTAATCCTTGGCTTTAGCCTCTTTTCTTATATGTAAACATTTCATAGACCGAAAGTCCAGTCCGACAGAAACTGTTTGACTCAAATCAGTGAAACTTTAAAACTATTTAAACTTGAGATGTACACAGCACATACACTTTGTAATGTTAAAACAGACACTCTGGAAACACACAAGGTAGTTAGATAAATAGTGAATCCCACAATGATTCACATACTAATAATCATGTACAATGTGAAATATAAAACATGGCTCATGCTCTTGAAAATTAAAAGCCGTAATTGGTGACAGACAATACTAGCATAGCTTTTAAAATGTTTACTCCAAGAGTCTGCTGACTCTGCATGCGAGTGAGTACTAACCTTTGAGCCCTTCTCCTGTATTTCTTTCATACTCTCCTTGCACTGATTTAGTTCTTCAGTCAGCAGCTGATTTTGTTGTTCGGTCTTCTCACACTTCTCTTTAATGTCAGATAAATCTCCCAGGGCATTATCGCTCTGTAAATGCAAAGCAATGAGTTTATCAACTTATTTAGTAATGTTGTGTCAAAATTGTAATATCCAAGGAGAAAAGGTGGATCTTAAAATGTTCTCATTTGTTCATTTTAAATTTTTCATTCATCATTTTTTATGAAATAATATGAAATTCCCATACAATCATAATCATGCATCAAACATGTCCCAACTGACCTAAATTTAGTTAAGTCAAGGTTAAAGTACACTTTGTCTCCGGTAGTGAAACGTGTCCTCTGCATTTGACCGCTGGGACGACCCGTCAGCAGCAATGGTTGCCGCAGCAAAGCGCACAAGGCCAATCTCCAGATTTTAAGCTTGGATTGGTCGGGCTGTAGCTGGAGGATTTCATCTATGGTGCATGTTTTGAGTTGATGGGAGAAACTGGAGGAAATCCTCCCCAGACACGGGAGAAACATGCAAACTCTGCACAGAAAGTCCCTGACAGGCCAAGTCAGCTAATGGCCACTATTTACTAACATAATAATAACACTAGTTACTAACATAATGCCCCAATAATACTAATATTTAAGGTTTTGCCAAATATATATATCAATAATGAATGATTTGCTTGTTTGTTTCTTTTTTGTTGCATGTACTATGTAAATAGGGTTTTTTATAAAGAGGGGTAAAAAGAGGTTTTTTATAAGTTATCTGTTTTTTATTATTTACTTCTGTACCTACTTTTGTGTTGCACTGGAAAAACACTGGAATTACCCCATCTTATCTTATCTTATCTTAAATATGTGTATATGGTACCTCATTCTGCAGAGTGTTACTTCGGGTGTTTGCCTCGTCCAGTTGTGCTTGGAGCTTGGCACTCTCTTCTTGATGGTCGAGCTCTAGAGATGACAGTTTTTCTTCCAGGTCCTGCTTTGATTTTTCAAGGTTTTTCAGGCTGTTTGTCAGCTCATTATTCTTGGCACGTGAACTACAACAAAGAGAAAGTATGAGGGCTGGTCATTCGCGGTTGCTGGTTCATTGAGAAGGCATCAGACCTAAAATAATAGCACACGTAAAATCTACACAAAACTTTAAAAAGTATGTCTTGTTTTGTCCAATGCGGAGTACATTTAAAAAAAAGATAATTCCTGTCTTGAACTTGTGGCCCACATTAGACAATGAACTACATAACAAAAACATGCACCGACAAGAGACAAATTATACATGTATTTTCATTTGATGAACAGGTTTCTACATTTCCCAAAGGGTTTTGTAGTTTTTCCTTTTCAAGAAGGAGGATGCTGGGACATTATCCATTTGCTAACTTCCAATTAATTCATTTTAATTTGTTTCTCTCTGTCTCCGAGGCAACTGCTGTTGTGACTTTGGGTCTCACAAAAATAAATTCAATTGAAAATTTAATTGAACGGTGAATACAAAGTTCTTCAACTGTGTCATGCCCTCTTTGCCGGTTACCTTTAGTTTAGTATTTATACTTGTGTTATGTCAACCGTTAATGCAAAAGATTCTGCTCGTTTCTCGACTTTACACCCACAACACTGACATTGCACAATAAACTAACCTGGCCAAATCTTTTTCCAGCTGCTGTTGTTTCTGTATCGCAGCCTCTTTCTCAGATCTCAGGTTTGAACAGTCACTCTGCAGGCTGCTCTTCTCCTTCTGGTGATTCTTGATCAGATTGTCCTTCTCTCCCTTCAGTGCAGCACACTCACTCTGTATTGTGGACCTTTCTTTCTGGTGCTTCATCCCGGTCTCTTGTTTGTCAGAGCGCAGGGTGGCACACTCCTTCTGAAGATTATTACACTCCAACTGCACAGACTGTAGCTCATTGGCTGGAAACAAACATATTTTTGAATAAACATGTTCAGGTATAAAATTATGACAACCTGCCCAAAACTGCTCCTCCAAAAACTGCATATGTGTGCTTTGAAATAAATATTTAACACCTGTCTGTGAACATAATGTTACGCTTCATCAGTAACTGCATATCTTAATTATTAATGTCTGTAGTTTTTTTTAATTTTGTATTAGTTCTAAACCTGCTTAACAGCATATTTTCAAATAAAATGTTTACTTACCTTGTATTTCTGCAGTCTTTTGCCACTGCTTACTCTGCTGCTGAAGATCACGTTGCAGGTTTTCCATCTCTCTTTCATATTTTGTCGCTGTCTGATGCCATTTGTCCAGGTCTTTGGAGACAACTGCCCGCTCAGCTTCAGCCTCATCCAGGGCTCGTTTCAGGGACTTCACCTCCTCTTTGGACTTCTGGAGTTCGTCCTGAGAACTGGAGGAACCTTTGAGCTGCTCTCTGAGACTGCCCACCTCCTCATGAAGCTGCTGAAGTTGGCCTATTTACATCATAGCCATCTTATTGTTATCCTTTATTATAGAATCAAGAAGAAATCATCGCACACAGAACAGAGGATTACCTTGAAGGACCTGAATTTGTTTGGCAGAATCTTCAGACTGTTGTTTTTTCTCTTTCCTTTCTTTTTCAAGAGAAGCTAGAAATACACAAAAATGCTCGTGGTAAGCCAATTGTGATGATCATAATTTAATTCAATAACTTTGGTGAATATTCACTATTTAATAAAAATCAACACTGTGATGGTGGTACATAGTATTTTCTTTCTCCTTTTGTCACAAGATACCCTGGTATCCTGAGTTAAGATTTAATTTCATTTTCCTCGTCTTAGAAATGGTTTCAATAATCTTCTGTAATTGAATTAGGATTACATAATTATATTAGAGTAAACTGTTCTATTACTTTGTGTGCTTTGATGTATTATGCAAGGTTCAAGAGATTATTTCTTATTTACCTTGTAGCTCCATGTTTTTGAGTTTTTCCGTGTTTGCCATTTCCTGAGCTTCACGCAGTTCATCATTTACTCGTTGAATCATTTTCTCCGAGTCACCTGAGGACACCAGGTTTGTCCTGGTTTGGTCATCTGAAAAGTACATAAAAGGACCCTGAACATAAGTAAAATAGAAAAAAATAACAAATAACAAACATTTCAAGAGGTAAAATGAAGGTAAAAATAATTTATACTAGTTCCAAATCTACAACATGATTTCTCAAAAGATTGACACAACCCTATTACAGAGACTAATTGCTTTCCATAATTAGATTTGGGGATTGTCAGGCATCTTATTATAGAGCACACTGGTTTTTAGGTGTCTAAACGCAAAGTATCACTCAAGAAAAGAATTGAATAATGTGTGATACAAGTCCAGCATTTCAAAGCACCTCTTAATGTGGTGGGTGAACCTTTCCTCAGTCCCATAATGTCCTAAAGGAACTACATTGGGCCTAACAAATCTTTGCTAACAAAGATTAAACGGGGACAAAATACTGATGACAAAACATACAGAACTGAGCCTCAGAAGGATCAGTGATAACAGTCATACAGACCATCCCACGATCTAAATAAGTCCATCACTTTAAACAATAAGTAAACAAATGCGGTTGTCAGGGGTTTGTTGGGGTTTGTTGTGTTTTGTGGACACAGATACAAGGCCGGAAAATAGCAAACAGTCTCCACTGAATAGACCTCTTAATCTCCATCAGCTATGAAAAGACATGACCTCATAATAGAGCAACATTTGGTCGGGATTTAAAGAGTCCAAGCAGAAACGCACGGGGAACTCAGATTGGAAACTGTACAAATAGTTTCAGAGTTTTTTATAGCTCCAAAACATCCAAGTTATGTGTTGCAATGTGGAAAATTCGCATACGATATACATATACAGCAACACGCTATGTCATCCATTATAGTCGGTCAACCATCCGACAGAAACATAATATAGCTTTTCTTCTGTGTAGATGTAGCGCCCGTTTACTCATTTCGATGGTTAATATAATATCACTTTTTTAGTTGCATCTAAAGAATGCCAAAATCCCCACAATGAATCATCTGCGCTTTTTACATTTTTGATTCCAACTTTGCAGAGGATGTTGTCCTGTTGATTTGATTAGACTTCCAGCCCGAGGTGGGGCAGATATAAGTCAAGTGTGAAGTTGCTGGGATGAAACTCAAAAGCACCTACAAATCTGAGGCCATGGAGCTCAACCACTAAACGAGTGTGGCTTGTCCAGGTTGGTGGGGAGCTTGTGCCTTAAGTGGAGGAGTACAGAATCTCAAAGTCTTCTTCACTGGTGAGCAAAAGACCTAGCATCTGGACAAGTGGATCTTTATGGCCCCTGAAGTTATGCAGTTGTAGTATTAGTCAAAGATGGAGCAGAGTTGAAAGTCAAATCACTCAAATTACCAGTAAATCTACATTTCTATATTCACCCATCTTTCTCAACCATCAACCACTTGGCAGAGTCTGTGTACCATCGGCCTGAGAGTAACCTTAGTTAGAGAACCACCGCCATAGAGATTAAACAGAGCGCTTGCTGCAGTCTCTGCCTGGTCCACATGACCACTCAGACAAAGGAGGGAGGATTGTTAGCGTTTCTGTGCATATTTATGAGGTAGGGTCAGAATGTAAGTGGGCCTTCTCTCAAAACTGATGATACATTGTGCAAATAGGGAAAGTCAGGCATTTCAGTATGACTGAAAGGAGAGCAGGGAATTATACTGCCAGATTTGTAGCCTATTTGTGCATGACGCTGCCTCAAGCGGAAAGTTATGTAGGGAAAATGATCTTATTTTAGAAATGTGCTAGGGGCATCAGTCAGTGTGGACTCCTTTCTTCACAGAATGTGTCTTTCCCATTAAATACTATTAACACTTGTCTTTAAAGGAAAGCCATTTCAGGTTTGACACAGTTCTGCTTTGTGCTGCTCACATCATGTGCAGCGGAGCATTAGGCAATCAATTTACCATAAAACATCGAGCAAAACACCAATGTTATATTCCAGTTTGATTGACTTGTGTGAAGACTCTGTGACTTTGTTCAATCTTTCAGCTCTCATTAGGCATGGGCGACTGAAACTTTGCCTTGTAACCAAGACGGGCACACCCTGGTGTCTGTCACGATCACTATGCATTTGTATAAACTTGATTTAAACAAAATTATGTCATCTCTCATACATCCAGGAGTGGTCCGTGGTAGAAAAGGTTTCAAAGGCAGTCATTTTTTTAAAAGTTATCTTCATTTCAAGCGTTGCTCTCCTCATCACTTTTGCATAAAAGCAAAAAGCCTGCATTACAAAAATGAATGGGCTCTGGTTGCTTAGATGCTGTTGGTGTGAGCGTAACGTAAATAAGAATTACAGCAAGAAAGGATGTAACATGAAGTAACTTGTATGATAGGCAGTCGATCTGGTTTGTTTGTCCCAGAAAAGAGAAAAACATGAATAAATATAAGGTGGTTTTCAGACTGATCCCTAATCAGCTGCTCAACATAGAGAAAACATCATCAGATTCTACTTTGTGATTATGTCATACTCGCAGATGGGTGGCAAGAGCCAGTTTTCAACAATAACATTGTCAGTTTTTCACCTGGACAATGTTTTGATAACATTGTACTTTTTAACATATAGTGGCTTGACCTCATTATATAACCATTCTGCATAATAATAGACATTTTAGCTGCCCCAATCTCTATTAAATGTATGACTATAGAATGATATGATGGCACCTGAAACCCAGCAATATCAGTAGATAACGTAATAATGATAGATATGATGTCATGTCACCGCAGCGGCATCTAAAATAAGCAGCTGAACCTGTATTTTTAGGCCCTGAAACATGTTGAGACAATGACTCATGATTTATTTTTTTCTTCTTATCACTTCTATAACCAAATGTGCTCTATGAGGTGGGAATTACCAACAAGAGAATGCACATTAGGCCTTTGTCCATCTACCACTGCGTCTGACCACACCACAAAGATACTAAATATACAGCTGGGTTACCTTTGATCAGCGTCACATTATTTAAGGGGTCATTAAGGTCTTTACCATCCATGATGAGTACTGAAAAGAACAGAAGAAATAAAAACATCAAATAAATTGCATGTGTTAGAATTGAACCAGATACTGATGCTGGATGCTATAGTTCAATATTGTAAACGAAGACCTAAATGTAGATATCCATCATAATATTTGATCAAAAGCCTTCTTGTGTTAATTTAGCATGAAGCAACATTGCAATTGATCAAATCTATAAAGAGATTTTTACCTTAAATGAGGATGACGCTTGAGTACTCTGTGTTCCCTGTGTACAGCAGCCCCTGACATGAACAACTCTCCTCCAACTCTCAGATTTTTTCAAACGTGATACGGATCACACCAAGGGCCAAGGGGAGTCACACTGTTACTATAAAACAGAAATGCACAAGTATGCATGCAGTTAGAAGGCCAGAAGAGACAGCAGACAAGTAATGGTTGAATTATAAAGAAAAAATCTTATAAGTGGGCAAAACAAAAAGATAAATGCAGAACAAAAATATGTCAAGTGAAATGAGCGTCCCTATTGAGTGGTACAGTCTGACGGGCCCACCACAGTAGGTCACGGATCATCTCGGAAGCTGCAGCTGCACACGGACACAGAGGGGTTTTGTGCATTGTTGTGAGAACTGACGATGGAAACGCAAGCAAGAAACAATAACAAGGAAAGGAAACTACAAGAATTATAAGAGAATGTTAAGTGCTTTGACAGGAAGGTCAAAAGCATTTTGTTGTAGCAAATTGAATGTTTTCAACAAGACAGTATGCTCCCATCAATACTAGACACATCTTCCCTTTTTATTGACGGTTAACGGAAGACGTGAAAGAACATTTGTCTCCTCCCCTTATACACATAGGGTTTATGCATGTTTTCATTGTGTGAATGAAAAATAAGATAATCCTTAAATAGGTACTTTAAAGTCCAGAGCAATAACCTTTCTCTGATATGGGGGTGTAATGTCTATTTTTTGGAATTCAAATTTCACAAACTTGACAAATTTATATATACCCAGATATGAGGTAAACATGCCATAATCAATAGAAATACGGACTAAGAATATGAGAGAGACAAGCAATGGTTTGGGTCTTAAGAGGTGTCACTGTGTAATTTGATGGGACAGATGTACACTAATCTAAAAAAGAAAAGATCAAATAGCCAATTCTGAGAGTTTTTCAGGATTAGAGCTGGGAGACAACAGCTCATAACATAACATAACATAATATTCTTTATCATACACAGGTAATATTTGATTACTTATAACGCACAATGTTGTCATACATTTGACATATTGTTTCATATTTGACCTTGAAATGTGTACAGTACAGTACAGTACATGTTTCCTCTTTATGTATGTTAAATAGCGTATGGTCAGGCCAGTTAGGAACAGAAATAAAAACCTACAGTTTCCCAACTACGCTGCCTAAGAGCAACTATGCTGGGGAAAGTATGAAAGCTTGAGCACTATCCTCTACTTCGTTCAACTCTCCCTGTCAACAATATTTAATCTTTAAATAATAAACCCCAAAGGGTTTTGTAGTTTTCCCTTGCTGAGAAGAAGAATCTGAGGACAAGGGATGCTGGGACATTATCCATTTGCTAATTTCCTGTGAACATTGTTTAATCTGCCACTCTATTTCACTGTCACCTTTTGAGGCAACTGCTGTTTTGGCATTGCAAAAATAAATTTAATTGAAGGTATTATCTAAAATAGTTGTTTGACTGAAGTTCTTGTTATGGCATATTTTGTGCATAGAATTTTATAATTTCGTCTCTTGACAATTTGTTGCATGTCCTTCCTCAGTCTCATCCCACATGTCATGATGTTGGCTACCATCCTGTCAAATAAAGCCTACGGGCCAAAAATTCCTTTAAAAAATGAAAATAAATGAATTTTTGAAAGATTTCCAAATTAGAATTCTGAATTTCCCAAAACACCCACTTATGGAATGGCAACAAATTACATGTTCTTAGTTTAGACTCTGTATTAAATGAATAGAGGCCTATACCCGTTTTGTTTACCTTTTTATGCTGCACATAATTCTTTTAACTTTTAGCTGGAAACAGCATTGTCCAATCTGCACCCAAAGATGTATATAATTTTTACATGTAATCAACTAGCTTTTAAATAGTGTCTGGAATTGTGAGCACTGAAACAAAACAAGTTATTTATGAACTCCGAAATGATGAAAAAGGAGTAGCCTACCGTTGCCATAGCAATGCTTCGCTCGATTGATGTTGTGTAGGCCTGACAATTTACAACAGTTGTGATGTCAGGATTTAGTACCATAAGAGCCAAGATTTTAGAACGACCCTCCATTACTCATTCACTGGCCAAGTCTTCAATTGTCTTTTCTGCTTTTATGAGCATGTGTCTCACAAATCAAAGGTCTTCACCGACCAATCAGTGCAATAAACTTTTTTCTTAGGTTTATTGACCTGGTCTGGTCAATCATAGTTTAAAATAGTTAGTGTTTTGGGTACGTGGCAATAGCTTTTCTATGAAGAGTGATATGTTAAAGTTTTTTATAAGATGTCTGTTCTTTATCATTTACTTCTGTACCTACTTTGTGTTGCAACACTAGAATTTCCCCATTGCGGGACAAATAAAGGTTTATCATATCTTATTTATCGAGTAGGATCAGGATGTGGTTTGATTTGACCAGCTACTGCAGGATATATAGTGGGCCAGCTGTGGTAAACAAATGTGGACCGCATGAGTGCCGCACGTGGCATGTGGGCCTCAACTGGACCACAACAATTTCGCTCTCTGTGATGGAGAATTCAACGGGCTAACGCTGACTGGGAAAAAAAAAAAAGAGTTTTAATTGACATCCGCCATTAAGTCTAATTGCGCCTCAGCTGTTGTTTTATTTGCATCATTAGCAGTGACCTGAAGCAAACTTTCCAGGTACAAGCGCCTCAGCTGCACCGCTTCTTCTGTCAGCGGAATAACCCACTCAACACTCAAATTGCCACTCAAATATTTGCCTAGAAACACGATCAGTCTACACAATGAACGCGTATTGTGATCAGCACGAAAGACTCGCCACGTGCACACACTCACCAGCGCGTGTACAGTATTATAACAGATCCACGGTGTGTACACGTTTAAATGTTTCGAGCTCGGTTTTCTGCCGGACAAAACCTGGAGTCACGAGTCTATAAATAGGCTGCGGCGCTGGGCTGAACTCCGCTCAGTCCTGACGGGGGAAGTGTCGCCTCAACATGTGGGTGTGCCCGGTGTGCGCTGTATTTACCCCGGGCTTAGACCACAAGTGATGCTTAAGGACCTGAGCGCGGCTCCCTCACGGCAGCAGGCGTTGGACTGCCGCTGCGCCTCGTCTTCGTCCGAACGGAACACGTCTCGTCCGGCTTCGCGATGGCCTCGTTCGTGTCTGCGTGGATCTGGAAGGAGCGGTTCTGGTTCCCCGAGAACGTAACGTGGGCGGACCTGGAGCATCCGCCACCTGGTGTAGAGTATCCTCAGGCGGGACACTTGCTATGCGCGTTACCGCTGGCCGTGGGGGTATTCTTACTCCGGCTGATGTTTGAGAGGTAATGTGGAGTATGTGTGGTTTCTCTTATAGCGTGTGTTGACTCGATTTAAGCTGCAATTCACAGCAAAGTTCACGTTTTGTTGGCTTAAAATAAAAATGAATGAATAAATCACAACTCCTTGATTGATATTGTGCAAAGGTGTGTGTGGTGTATTTACTCAAGCATATCTAGATGAAGTGAGTCAATTTATAATCAAAATGTACTGCTTGAAGTAGTTTTCAGTCAGGCTTTTTCCCACTTGACTAAACTTTTATAGTTTACTCTTAAGTAAAAGTTTTGGGTGTTCTTCCCACTGCGAGTAAGTCTACAACTGACAAAAGCTTTTTTTATTAGTATTAAATCATTTGTGAATATTTGTGTTTCTTTCAGATGAGTATGTACATGTATTATCCAATGTTTTGTCCTTCCAATTATATTGACTTAAAATTACAAACCAGATGTTGCATAGATTCAGTTACTTGAGTTGTAGTTTCTCAAAATACTTTTTAATTGTACTTTAACTTTATTCGACCACAAATTTGTACTTCTACATGTGAAGAAATGTAACAATATTCTGCTTAGTAAATTAACGCACCTCTAGTATTGTGATAACGCAGATTAGTAATACAGATTTATGGAGGTAGAACATATGGCCTAATGTTATTTAAGAACATCTAAAGGACATTAATGTTGAGAGGAAAGTAAAACAAATCAAGGCAAACTGACAAATCAGAGCAACCTTACAAATAAAAGTACTCTTAATAGCTCTAGAGCAGGTTAACGTATTCCATTGTATTAAGATTTTTGCATAGTGACTAAACTTGTTCTAGCCTATAAAGCCTTCAGCACTCGCAGCCTAACCAGTGCTGTTTGTCAAACTTGTTTCTTCAACTCTCACCGTAAAGGCAGAGTATGTTAATGGGACTAGGTTTACTTGGTGTCATTTGAAGTCATTCATATTTTATTCCAGATGAATTCCTTGTAAGAGTCAATAATTTTGACCAAAAGCCCGTGACACCTTAATTTGGTCAGTGAAGCCGCCTGTCTTCACAAGTCACTATATGCTGCATTTGGGTGCTACATTCCCCAAGAGCCCTGCACTTTAGCACTGCTGGCCCGAACCGTAGCTTATATACCTACTCCACTTGTCAAGAAGATGACCTCATTGATATAATCCAAACTTTACAATCAATAAAGAGGTAGTAAATTGGATAACATGGGGGGATAGAGTTTTGTTTCATAGTTCAAGACGCTCTCTTGTTGTTCAGCACAGCACACCACACCATGCAGTCATTTTCAAAATTCCACAACTTTAAAGCATTTCATTACAAAGTGTATAACTCGACAGCGCAGGACTCAAAAAGGTCACAAATTGAAGGAGGTACTATTAAATCACAATGCAATGAACAAGGAAGTTTTATGGTCGGCTAAATGTTCACACCAGTATATGAACGGCATGAAATGGACTGGAGATTTAAATATACCAGGACATGATGCAAAAAATCATTTTAGATGTGCCAGTTGAAAATCCCAAATTTCAACTGTTCTAAAATGGATGCATTGAAATGTAATCTGTGTACAAAGTGCAACACAGCAGATATATTTAATTATAAACATTCCAATAATAGTCCAATGCATTATGAAAGTACACATGCACACAGTTTGAGTGTTAGGGATGTATAAAGTTGCAAATGCAGTATTTTTATGGTAATATAGCTTAAAGAAAAAGAAAGGTCTGTGTTAGTGCCTGGTGTATTTTTTAAGGGAGTAATATTTTGAGATACAAACCAAACACTTTAATTTAATAATGTGGCCTAAAGGGTTTTATGCCGCAATCTTTTTTTTTTCACTTCCAAGACTTCAAACCTGACTGGGCAGATGAGCATGTTTTGTGAGTCTTTAATCTAGTGAGGCACTCTTGTCTTCCTGTCATGTAAAGGGATTGTTCCCCAATAGATGGAGCATTTACCCCGGGACTACAAAAAACGGGCACAAGCTCTTAGTGTTTACTCTTTGGGTTAGACCTTATCTGGGGGTCATTTAAGTTAATTTAAGATAGTACTTGGAGAACCTATACTTACTGAACCGGTTGTTTGCGTGTGGGGGAAACGCTTGAGAATGATAGAAAGATTTTTTCCATTCTAAGCACATGAATAAAATGCTTGTCTTCACCAGATATGCTGCCGGTAGAGGTTCCTGTAGCCTACACGTTCCTAATACTACACTGCTCTGTCTCCGGCCCCTTGCCCCGCCCTGCTCCCTCCTCTCTTCTGTTTTGTGTATTCAGGCTAGTGGCCAAACCCTGTGCCAACATGCTTCATTTACAGACCGGGGTGCGTCGGCAGGTCCAGCTCAATGCCCTGCTAGAGAAGGTCTACCGGTCCAAAATGGTATGACACATACACGTGTGCACACACCCTTAGATTGAGCAGTCACCATTTTTGATTAGGTTTAGTTTTTCATGCAAATAATGACTTTCAATATTAATTTTACAGACGGAAATGAGTCAGAATTTGAATCAATGCCATAAAACACAAAAAAATATGAATTGGTGTTGGATTGACTGTGTACTGGTGCCTTGATTAAAAAGACCCAAGCTGATCATTTACAATTTGATATGATAGGACTTTGATTTGTATCAAATGTGTGTACTACACAAACTCTAATTCAAGTATTGTATTGGATAAAAGTAAAATGATGTAATAATGATGTGAAAGCATTATTTAGTCACTTTGACAGGTTCCTTCCACTGTTTTTGAAACGCTTTAAAAGGTTTACTTGGAGAATACTGTTCATGCCTTTATGTCTTTATACAGAGTCCAAACCACAGCCATTTGGAGGAACTGTCCAAACAGTTGAACTGGGATGTACGCAGAGTGCAGAGATGGTTTCGAGTTCGGAGAGACCAAGACCGACCAACAACTGAAACTAAATTTTGTGAGAGCATGTAGGTAGACGGAAACAAACAAATTAAACTAATGCAAATGATGTGATGGAAGTACATTTATGACACTACCTTGGCAAACGATGGCAACTTGAGCTTGGGTGCCATTAATTACCATATATTAAGGACACAGAGTAAATAAGTGTTGCATTCATCAAATGAAAAAACAAGTTGGTTTTAGCTGTAAAATCTCAGAACTTCCTTTCTGATTAAAATTCCAGCACACGATACAATTAGCTTTTAAGTTTTTTATTGTGGCCCAGGGCTTTGAGAAATGTTGGTTTAACTAGAAGAAAATTGGTTAACAGTGAATATCCTCCTTAAATGCTTTTTAGATATAGATTAGACTTGATTAGACTGTAATTATCCTTAGACGTGATGTGATATACAGTTGAATATTTGTTCTGCTCTCATTCCAGGTGGCGATTCACATTTTATACTGGAGTATTTATTTATTCGGTCAACTACATGTGGGATGTAAGTCATTAATTTTCAAGAGCGTATGCATATTAAAGAAACAATTCAATTAACACAATATCTCCTCTTTTAGTCACCATGGCTTTGGAACACAAGGCAATGCTGGATTAATTACCCATTCCAGGTAAATATTTACTTGCAACATTAAAATACATAAGCTGATTCATTCATTTGTCTGGTTAATACTTGTTAGAACAGTTTGATCTTGGGTTACTTTTGATTTTGTTGTCATTTTAGGAATACACTGGAAGATAAATGTATGAATTCTATGTTCTTGTGTCCCTTTCACAACAGCCAATGCTTCACAGCCAATACATCCACTATGTAGCCGAATTTGCCTTCTACTGGTCTCTGATGTTTTCTCAGTTCATCGACATTAAGCGAAAGGTAAGTCGCCTGAATCTCGCACTTACTTCATCGTTCTCTGCGCATTCAATCACTTCCATTTACCATCCATATCTATCATTTCATGTCTGACAGGATTTCCTAATCATGTTCATCCACCATCTTGCCACCCTCCTTCTCATCACATTCTCTTATGGCAACAACATGCTCAGAGCTGGGGCATTAGTGATGTGTGTGCACGATGCATCTGACATTTTCCTCGAGGTAAAACAAGGGAACAAGCGGTAGAAAATGACAAAAAAAATGAATGATCTGTACGTGAAAGTAGTTCAATGAATATTGATGGAATACCAACGCCGGATAAAGTATACTCGTGTTTTGGATGAGGTTGCCGGGCGACCTCTAACCCCCCAGAACCATCTAGATGATAAAAATGCTATTTCCAAAATGAAAAGGCATCCTCCTGTTAGACGGATTCAAAAAAAGAAAAAACACGTCTGATGCGTTTATACTTTAAACATTGCTACACACCGTTTGTTATTGTATTAAATATACTGTGTTTTTCCCTCAAGGCTGCTAAACTAGCCAACTACGCCAAATACCAGAAGCTGTGCGATTCCCTGTTTGTGCTGTTCACCCTGGTGTTTTTCGTCACACGGCTCATCATCCTGCCTTTCTGGTGAGACGTGATACTGTTCAAACCGGTTAGACATAACACAATGCTTTGACTTCCTGTTCCCAATTCAACACATCATTTGAACCACTTTTGATTGATAACTAAATCATTCATCAGGCTTTTTTTTTGGATACGCGCTTTCCACACAAAGAAAAGGCAAACACAATTAAATGACTACTGCGGATTACGCACGAGTCTCCGGTTTAAAGCTGCTTTGGGCCAGTGACTCTCATTCAAATCCTTACCCATCCTTCCTGTCATGCACACTATGAGGAGAAATGTTCTCCTGCTGCCCAACCTAACAACGATTTTACCTGCCAATGGTTAAATTACCACAGGCATTTTGTGCCGTTTGTGTACAATAAAAGCCATAGGAGCGTTATACCTGTTGAACCTGTAATTGCATTCACAGGGTAATTCGAAGTGTGCTGCTCGAGAGTTGGGAAATCATGGGTCCATACCAGGCGTGGTGGGTACTTAATGGCCTGCTGCTGGTCCTGCAAGTCCTTCACGTATACTGGTTTTATCTCATCACTTGCATCGCTGTCAAATCTATATTCAAAGGAAAGGTCTGTATGAGGAGGTTTTTTATTATTTTCTTTTAGTTTTCTATTCTCATCACTTGCATATTCTGTGCGTTGCAGGTAGCCAAAGATGACAGAAGTGATATTGAGAGCAGCTCAGAGGAAGAAATCAACTCCAACTGCAGCAAAAAATCCATATAAATACCAATAGACAGGATAACCTTTCACTGACGTTTTGGGACGTGTAGTTGATTTGACTGTGTGATAGATGTGGTTTGTAGATTTACAATAAATTTATATTCATTATGAACGGATGTGGTATTTTTATGTCAAGTTGAGGCCTCTTAATAGTTAATGTTTTATTATGAAGCCAATGTCTGAGTACTTTTGGCCCTACGTTTTCTAATGAACTTTAAATAACCTTAAATATTTTGTCTTATCTTTATTGCTAAATAAATCAGCCCTGTGAAATTCGTCTAAGCCCCATAGTTACAGAGATGAGTCCAGAGAAAGAAGGGAGAGTCATTGTTTTATAATAAAATTGCATGCTTTGTATAAAAAGTCAGATTGTTAATCCAGATACAGTACAAGACATTCTGGTACATACAAATATTTACAAGTTTTACATCACATGCACTGAAACGTACATAGAAATTTACATTTAAACTTTTTTTTTTTTTTTAAAGATACAAAAAATAAGTCATCAAACTACTGCATTTAGTATCTTATTTTTTTACATGTTTCAAAAATGTCAAACATTTCATCACCGAAATCATTGTACTTCACACTGAAAGGGAAAAGAAAAGCATAATTTGTCATTCGATGTGGTTTAGCACTTGTGTGACTGAAAGTACTTACTTCATTTCTTCCATGTTGGGACTGTCTTGCATGACTTTGATTAGAGCTGGAACAGACACGTTGGTGATTGAGTTATTATGGACTTCAAGTTTCTTTAGTGTCTTTGAAGATTTTATGGCGGCGCACATGTCTTCAACACAAGCGTCTGTCAAATCAGTCATTTCCACACTACAAGAGAGACATTGTTAGTTAAAGGGTTGCACAATATTAACTTTACGCTTTAAATGTTTGTGAGGGAGATGTGGTCCTGAAAGCGTCCGGAAATATTGCATCCATGGTTGAATTTTTAGAAGCCAGGATTAATCGAGGCCAAATTGTGACGAGACAACAAGGTGGGTATGGCACACGTGTCCGCACTTGTGTCCCAATAAACATGAAATTCAAAGTCTAAGGTAGGGTAGACTTGTGGTGTGTTGTTTGAGCCCAGTTTAGTTCAGATGTACTTTTGGTTTGGTCTTGGTATAGTCCTGGTTTAGTCCCAGTCACAATTTGAATGAGGTGTGAACACATTCATAGCCTAGACCAGGATCAAAATTAAAAATCTGAACTAAAATGGAACTTAACCTCCTCTGAAATGTAAATATTATCTAGTTTCAAACAGTGAAATAACTGAAGTCACTGACGGACAATACATTTTTGAATCAAACTGCTATAAGTAGTATATGCTATGAATAATGTGACAGTTTTTAATGTTATTATGGACCATTTAATCACCTATATTAAATACTCACTCTAATTCCTCCAGCACACAGGAGGGATGTTTTAAAGCCCCCCAGAGATGGTGGACTCCTTGATCTCCCACTTTATTCAGACCGACAGACAAGCACTTGAGCGGAGGAGAGCCCCTCTTCAACAAAGCAGCCAGTTCGACGAAAACCACTTCTGTTAAGTCACATCGCACTAAACTGGACAACGCAAAGGCCAATTCTAACATCTGTTAAAGATGGCACCTGCCGTGATTAGAAAAGTCAACAGAGACTATCAGACGTACCCAAGTTTTTCAATGAGGCAGCCAGGTGTTTTGAGGGCATTGCAAAGCATCAGCGCCCCCTCTTGGCCAAATTCATTCACTGCCAAATCCATTTCACGCAAAGGACAATACTTGGACATCAAAGCCTCCATCAGAGCGGGACAGCAGGCTTCAGTCAGCTCACAGTCAGAAAGGCTGTGCAAAGACACGTCTCTTCATATAAATACCAGCAATTTACAACCGCAAAAAAAACTAAGGGTGTAGATGAACTGTCTACCTGAGAGACTGCAGTTTGCACAAGGGATGCTGAAGGCCTTTAGCGAGCGCTTGAACTCCCGTATCTCCAACTTCATTCCTGGACAGGTTGACTTTTAGAAGCTTCGAGTGACCAGAACTCAACACTGTCGACAGGTGCTTCATCGACGCTGCAGTCAGACGGCAGAGGTGCAACCTTTACTCAACAGATTAAAAAAACAATAAACATAGATCCTGAAACTGATGCAGCCTACGCGGACCACATTTTACAGACATTCTTTGGAGTGTTGGCAATTGTCAATAGAAGCTTATTACAAACTAGTCCAGGGATTTATTATACAGCCCATTTAAGACACTGGGGAAAAGAAACCAGCTTGAAACTAATGAACAAATGTATTCAATATATGCTTGGAATTGGTTTAGTCCTGGGTCTGGATCTCAGTGCCATTCTTATTCATCGTCTGTCGTCAAATGCCAAGAGAAAAGTGTAAGAACCGTTTAACTCTGGAAAGTACCTCGACATAATGCTCTCCTTGCAAAGTTGTATTTTTGAGTCACTTACTGTAGTTCCTGTACTTTGTTGTGTGGACTTCTCAGGGCCTCGCATAGACTTTTTAAACCCTGGTCACCGATGTCATTGCCGAACAGTGACAGCACAGTCAGCTGGGAGGTGTTCGAGGACAAAGCAGGCACCAAATGTTCACACGACGTCTCTGTCAGCTCGCAACTGGAAAGACTTCAGGGAAATGACATCACAACACTACTGTGACATGTTTAGAGTAATGTCACTATATTTTCTATGTATTTCTATGTATTTACACTGTCAAAAGTGTCCCAGGAGCCTTTAAGGTGCACTACGTAATGTTTCTTTTGGAGGGTCCGCTACATGCGCCATGGATATGTTATTGATTTTCCACAGTCTTCCATTAAACTTCTCTATCTCCATGGATACAAGCCAGTGGTGCCACCAGGCCAAGTTACAGGTGAGCTCTGTGGAGAGGCGAACCCACTCACTGTATAAGGATGTTTTGTTTTCGTGCAATAAACACTGTAGTTGAATAAATACAAGATAATAAGATAGAAAAGTTAAATGCTATACTGTGGGACATGTCAGGCAAAACAATAACTGTGGAAACAAGCAGAAAAGTTCCAAAGTGCACCTTTAAGTCAAAATTGTTATGGTCATCTTAACCATAATTCAACAATTTAGTCCCAAACTAGTATTTTTTCAAATGACAAAAATGGTTTCAATAGTGGAATGGACAGAAACATAGTCTATATTTTTACTAATTCCTTGTCATGTTTGTGGATTCAAACTGAATTAAAAAATATGTAAATGTTTTTGCGTGAAAATGATTAAATATCTGTGTTATATATTCACTTACTCAAGTGATTGCAGTTTGCAGTTGCTTAGTCCAGTACACAGACTTTGAAACTGCTCATTATTTAGGCAGCTGTAGGACAGATCCAAGCCCTCGGTGATTCCTTTGTGAAGCGCAGAGGCCAAATGTGTGACAGCACCGTTCTCAAACGAACACTGCTTTAATCTAGAAAGAAAGGGTGATTTTGAAAGCATAACACATGTTCAGAAAAATATGTTGTGATAAATGTTCTATGGCTTAGAGGAGAGGTAACACAAAGGAAAAGACAGGAGGCAGCAGAACTGAAGTTTTGAAGAGTTCATGGAGTGGATGAAAAGAAAAGGTTCATATTCTGCAAATTGTCATAACTTTGGATGGAGGGACTGGGGCCTGTAACTCTAGGAGAGATTTACAGTTTTTGAGAGGAATTATGATCCACAAATGTTGAAACCTTATCATTATTCATTAGGGATTGGCTCTGCAAACTTGCCATATTAATATTATGACTGACAGTTCTTTGGGGAAGTCTTTGGAGTTAAATAAATGCACCACTTTCTGAAGCGACAGCCAAAGAATAATTTCACTTTTGTTAATTTAGGCTGACCGAGAAGACCCTAAACTTTGTGCAAGTTTTGTTTCATGCAGAAACATCTGGTAGTAGCTACAGATATTAACCATAAACCAAGTCAACAAATCTGAAATCTGGATATTAAAAATAGCAAATTTACCATAGAATTAGGACCTGTGCTCAGTTTCAAACAGGAATTCCTGGTTTGAAAGCAACCTATTAGTATTATTACCGGTAAACATCATCAATGAGACTAACAATCCTCGATGTTTTGGACAAAATTAAAAAGATGAAGTGAAAAGGATGCAGGGAGTAGGGTCAGACTTAAGCTGATGACTTGACAGAAGACAGCCAAAAAGGCCTAATATGTGCATTTGAATCAAAACCTACATTAATTCACGTGACACTGCTATTGTAGGAGCCAGGATTTCCGCCATCTCCTCCGTCAAACATGAGGTCCGATATAGATTCAGCTGCTCCATCTCTCCAAGCTGCATCGCCACAAAGTTTAGTGCCACATAGTCCACCAGGCGGAGGTCTCCATAGCTGAGTCCAAGTCTTGCTGAAGGGGTTATAACTTCTTTCACCACATTTTCACTCTGTAGTTGATACAGCAGGTGGAAGCAGCGGCAGTGGTCCTCTTTGTTGAACCCTCTGAGTGTTTTCTCACATCGTTTCATGAGACCGTTTTTGAAATCCAAGATCTTCTCCTGGTTTAACGACCCGAGGAACTCTTCCAGTGATGTCCGATTACCTTGCTCACAAAGACCCGCCATAAACACATCGAGAAAGGTTGTGTGTCGTTTATGCTTCTCCACAAAACTCTCCACAGTTTCCGAAGTTGGATCAACAAAGAAAGAAACGGCTAAAATAAATTCTTGCATCAGCTGTGAATGCCAAGAATAGACAGCGTTGCCTGGCTCACCATCCGCATGTACAAATTCATGAAGGAGGAGGTCAGAAAGAAGCCCAAACGCAACAAGTTTGTCTCTTTGAAAGTTTACCTGGGAGCCTATTGCACAATCAGATGCCAGGTTTCCCAGCGCAATCACTGTGTTTTGCATTGCGTCTTTTTTGTGTGGCGTCTTCTCCATCAAGTGAGACAAAATATGGACAAAAAGTTGAGTGAGGGTGTCGGGAAGCTTGGCCCCAGAATCGAGGAGACAGCTGTAGATGGAGCAAACTGTCCAGCAAAACCGGGGAGACTTCGAGACGTCGTAGAATCCTAAAGTCGTCTCGAAATGCTGCAGGGCGTTCTTGGCCGTCACTGGGTCTGTGAAGAACTTACGGAAGAAAGCATCTCTTTGAGGCTTCAGAAATCCCAGGAGATCTAGGCGGACCCTGGTCACAAAGTCCAGAGTCGGTGTGGTCTTGGTTGTTGCTAAAATGCTGGCCCCTGGAGTTAGAGATCCACAGAGAAGGCTGGTCACTAAACAGGACACAGTGGTGGGCTGGTCTTGGTCAGAGCAGAGATGGACTGACGGGTTTAAATTGTGGGCGCATTTGTCCAAGTCATCAAAAATGAACAAAACCTCTTCAGAGTTTGTAATGGGGCCCGTTTGAGGAAGACGTCGACCCTTTTGCAAAAACGCCTTGAATGAAATGGGATCTTCGAGTGAATTAAGGTCACCACCTCGGAAGTAGAAAACGTGGGTGAATTTCTGAAGTTGTTGGCCCTTTATTCCATTCATAAAAAGCATTTCTAAGGTGGTTGTTTTGCCAGAGCCTTCGTGGCCAGCAACAAACACAGTCCTGGCCTCACACAACGCGGTTTGGATGGCCTCTTCGAGTGAAACTTCCCCCTTATTATTACAACCAGTTAAAACGGGTACGTAAAGGGTTTTATTGATGACGTTGACGGGCAACTCGCCACCAAGAACTGTCGACATGGCGTGGTTTTGGATTGCACTTGATGATAGTTGATTCGTTTTATTTATTCACAACCTGTTGAGAAAAAAACACACACAGAGATAGTATACTAGCGGTGTACTCGGATGTAGGCTACACGTGGTAACAACAACAAGCACCAACAAGTAAAATAATAATAATGACGGCACGATACTTACTTTATAACAAGGTACGAGTAAAACAAGTAAAAAGCCTTGCAGACATATTTCTAGTGGCGATCATAAACTTGCCAAAGCCCAAGGAAAGTCTAGTCTGTATCCATGGTACAGTGTGTTGAATGCAGGGGAAACAGGAAATACACTATGACTAATCCCTGGGCATTGTCTGTCAGGCGAAGGACCGTCTGAACTTCAGTCAGACTAAAGTGAATTCACGATTTGTTGTGAATATTTGTTTCATATTTGGGAGTTGTAAAATGTTTAGCCAACCTTGGACAACTAATACTTGGACAACTCATTTGTTAATAGACAACTTCTGGCTTTCACACACAGAAAGCCATTGAACAAAACTAATGTAAGGGAGAAGAGTCAGGAGAGACATCCAGCATAATAACATAGCCAGGCCAAGTGTGTGATGCTTATGCCACACAATAGGATATTTGACTGGACTAAAATGGTCCGAATTTGATTTGATGAATAGTCTCTATAACTTTTCCAAGACTATTGTAGCCAATACACATTTACGTAGTAGTTACGTTTATGTTTGTTGATTCCAAAGTCTCTACAGAATAAGCTGCTTCCACAAGTAGGCGAGGTAGTTCAAATTGTCAATTGTTCAAAGTAAATGATTTACCTTGTCTTTTTTAAGTGCAATAAACTACCATAACAAAACAATCATAAACTGTGCATTGAGTCAGAGCACTGTTTTATTCCATTAAGATCAGTAATATTCCACATAGAAAAAAAGATAAACACATCTATGGCTCATGGTGCAGCATCTTCATATAGTTACAAAGACGTTCAGGAGTAATTTGTTAAGAAAAAGATCATTTTATTAGTTGTAGTTGTAGTTGTTGTTGTTGTATGTCACATTGTTGGTTTCCATGGTCTTGATGACAATGGGACTTGATGACTTTCTTTCAAGCCTCTTCTTGGAGTTGCCTAAAAACAAAGAATAACACATGCACTACTGTAGGTCATCTTATACAGATATTATTAACCAGAATGAGGACATTGTAGTACCATTTGGATGCCTTCTGTACCTATGACTTACTTCTGGTGGGCACTGTCTGGATGTTTAAGGTTGTTTCTTGACCAAGCCTGCAAACGGAAAAAAATCATGCACAAATTCCAAAAACTACTAATATCGAGTCACCATATTCTCACATAATTTCAAATTAATAAAACTAAATAAAAGAACTCAAAAATATAGTTCACTACTTCTTTCTACTACTACTTATTTCATTTTATCCCTTGTAAATGAAGGCAGTTTATGCCCCTGTGCCCTCTGCCAAGGCTCATTGTACTAATATTGTTTACCAAATGCCTTAATTATTGTTCACCTTTGCTCCTCTCCCTCCAGCAGTTTCCTGTAGGTGGAGATCTCGATGTCCAGTCCCAGTTTGACATTCATGAGTTCCTGGTAATCCCTCAGCTGCCGGGCCATGTCCTGCTTAGCCCTCTGCAGCGCCACATCCAAATCGTGGATGCGGTTGTTGGCATCTTTTATGGTCATGTCCCCGCGTGCCTCTGCATCAACAATCTGAGTTTCAAGTGCAGAACGCTGAAGAGAAAACAAAAGTAAGGCTGTGCAGTAGATAGCGATGAAAGAACAGATATTATTTCAGATCTCGGGTATAAATCAAAGCATTTTAAAGGTGATAGTTTAAATTTGAATGTATATGACCCTTTATTTTTGCATCACTGAATATGAAGTACTGTTTAACTGCCGGTATATCGTTTTCATATGCATTGTTCTTTGTTGCATTGCTGTTGTAACTTTTTTTTTTCTCACTGTCTCATGAACGCACTCTGGTATTTGTTTGTTGTTATGGTTTCACCTGGAGATAACTGTTTTCCTCTCACTGTCTCATGAACGCACTCTGGTATTTGTTTGTTGTCATAGTTTCACCTGGAGATAACTGTGTATCAAGATAAGAGCAGAGAGCACAAAGCCTGTTTTACCTGTTTATCATTATAATTTTAATCATATCCAATGTAACTAATAACTAGCACTATACTATAGTTTTGAATTTCATTTATATAGCTGTGTACAACCATAACTTTCTGTTACTGCACCACCACTACTGTTATTTCTTCTAATACTGGCATCTCAAAAATCTGCTGTAAATTCTTCCACTACTTTTAAAACACAAATTGGGCCTATTTTTTGTGGACAAAATACTAAAATAATTTATTAAGGTGATTAAGAAACCTGGCCTGGATTGTCATATTTGTCATTTTACTTTTGCTTCATTTACTACTATTGAAGACTATGTTCAGCACATACATTCAAGTTAAACCTGTTGTTCCATCTGTCTGTGTAAAATGAGATTGTCTCAATCATGTTTGACCTTCTCACCTGTGTCTTTACAGCCTCAATCTCATTCCTCAGGCGGCTGATCCTTCTTGTTAGTTCAGATATTTCCGACTTGCTGCTCTTCAGCTCATTTCCATACTGGTCAGCCTCGGCAGTTATGTTGTCCATCTGGAAACGATAAACATCAAACAGAAACAAAGGAATTTTGTCTGTGTTAGTGACAGTTGGATTTTTTCTGTTCATGTGTAATCCATGCCATGCCATTCTGTGCACTGGAGGTTAATTATCATTCTTTACCTTAGACTTGTACCAGTTCTCGGCCTCCACTCGGCTGTGACTGGCAATGTTCTCATATTGAGTCTTCACGTCTCCGACGATCTGTTCCATGTTGAGGCCGCGGGAGTTGTCCATCTGCACCACCACAGATGTCTCCTTCATTGTCTCCTGCAGCTCACGGATCTCCTGTATGTACCAGGAAACGCACCAGGAGTGAAAACTTCCATTATTTTAATCACAATTAGGAAGTGACTGCATAAAGTAAGGCTGTGCAATAAATACAATTTTAATCAAGATCAAGATTCAAACATGTTTAATCGTCAATGGTCATTATACAGCCAATCTTTTGTCAGTAAAAGCACGTGGTTTGAAGCACAATCTAGACTGACCTTTTTATGTTCCCAAAATAAAATGTATCATATAAAATTTTAGGGAAAACAATTATGCTTCATTTTCATGCCATACCGCCCAGCCCTAGTTTAAAGTTTATATTCAAGCTAAACATGATTAAATTACAATGTAAATCTAATTTTGTATGTTTACTTTTTATAGCACTTATTAACACGTAATTTATTGACCATAACCTTTCTAAATGAAGTCTTACCGTGTCATAGAGAGCCTTGAAAAAGTTCAGTTCTTCATCAATTGAAATCACCTTGTCGTTCAGCTCCACTTTGGACAAATAACCCTCATCAACATCCTGTGGAAATGTAAGCAACACTTTTTAAACTTCTATTATTTATTGCTTCAAGCATTTCTAGAGCTTTTTATTTACCTTTTTGAGCAGAACAAACTCATTCTCAACATCATTCCTCTTGTTGATTTCATCTTCAAACCTACAGCAGTCCACAAATAGATTTATTACACTTTTTAAACATATTACACACAAATTACTGTTTACACTATACTTTACTACTCATAATCAATAGGACTTGCTTTGACTTGTAGTCGCCAACATTTTTGTGCATGACATCATTCTCCATTTCCAGTCGAGATTTGTCGTTGGTCATGAACTGGAGCTGATTTTGCAGAGATGCGATGTAGCCCTTTAACATGGGCTCAATGTTAGAGGCGGCTTGGGTCTGGCCGTCCAACATCTTCCACTTGGTATCGAGCATCTTGTTCTCCTGCTCCAAGTGTCTCACCTGGGACAGGATAAGTTAGTAGACAGTAAATGAGCTACTATCTATAAAGGCGGCAATATATTGTATAACAATAACATCTAAATATCCCACAATGTTAAAAAACAAAGATATTAGTGAGTGAAATGATTTGTGCTGGCCTGAACTGAATCAACATCAATGTATAACTTTAATTTTATATTTATTCATTAATTTAGGATCTGGTTAGCATTTGTCCCTTTCCCTGCAAAACATGTTCAGTGTGTATTGCTATGTACAAACAAATACAAACAAATTGTACAACAAATTATCTGTTATCCATGAAGTTGGGAAACTAATATTCATTCATACACCAGTATTGATTATGTACTGTACTCATGTTACCCCGAAGTAACTAATTCATGCCAAAACCCCTTACTTCTTACCTTGTCTATGAAGGAGGCAAAGCGGTTGTTGAGGCCCTTGATCTGCTCTTTTTCTTGGTTGCGGACCACCTGCACCGTGGGGTCAATGGAGATGTTGACTGGTGTGAGGAGACTCTTATTTATGGTCACTGCTGTAATGGGGGGTCCCTGGTTCATTCCGTAGGAGCCCTGGGACATACTGCTGAAGCCCGGGGAAGAGGTGTAGAGGCCGGGGCGAGAGCTACTGCGTTTGTTCCTCAGACTCATGGTTGTGGTCCAGTTCTGACGAGGAAAGAGGATTGTGGAAGTTGTAGTAACATAGTAGAAGTTATTGAGCATAGGCACTAAGAGTAGTATATTGAGGTGTAAAATGACATTAACACTAGTAGACGTACACCAATAGTCAGGATTGATGGATGGATTGACAGCAATAGTTGTAAAATATGCACTAAATATATGTACTATGTGTGGTCGAGGACAGATTTCTTCCACAAAATTGAATAAAGTAAAATCTACAGAATAGATACATGAAGACTGTATCTTGATACTTCCTTCTCTTTTTAAAAATGTCAGTTCAAATGTCAAATGTCTTACCTCTGCGATGCCGGATGCTGGGTGTAGGACGTCTGCACAGAGATTGAGCCCTCTTGTGCATCTCTTTATCTCTTGAGACCAGGTTTATAGGTCTCAAACTGGGTGTGTCTGTGGAGAGATGTGGGTAAACCAGTCCAACACATGCCACTTCCTTTCCCACCTACCCAACTGTTAAGGCTGCATTGTTTCCTCACAGGAATTTCAAGGTTTTTAGGAGGGTGTCGTTCATTGTTCCTCATGTTATCTCTTCATTTGTGCATTACAATGCAAGATAGATTTGTGTTCAAAGTCATGTTGTAAGAATTGGAACAATTTATAATGACTGAGAGTTACTATGACAATTAATGTTTCCACCTCTTAAAACCATCACAAGGGCTACCACTATGACAGCTGTGTTTCATCTAAGGAATTTAAACCTTGAAAGACAAGTGCAGGTCCCTCTGCGTCAAAAAGATTCCATAGTTGTCTGTAAGTCCATGACAGTGTCTAAGCTGTTACTTCATGTACAAACTATTGGAGAAACTTAAAATGCAAATTAAATAATTCAAAGACTGATAACACTATTCAGTATATGAAAAAGGCAAATCTGTACCAATATCCAGTATTTATTTAATTATACAGTTAAGATAAGATATTCCTTTATTGTCCCACGTGGGGAAATTTCATTGGTGCAACGCAGGAAGATACAGAGGCAGATACAGAAGAACAGATCACTTATAGGAAGTCTGAAAAACACTTTCAGTAGAAGATCTCCTATAAATAAATAAAAACTCCCATAGACAAATAAATAAATACATAAATACCATTGCATGTGATCACGACAGTAATTGCACATGAATATGTGTCACGACAGCACATAAATTGCACATGAATTTCACAGTAATTGCACATGAATTCCAACAGCAATTGCACATATGACAGAATTGCACATCAGTATTAGGTTAGGTCAGTATTGTGAGTGTTCAGTACTAACAGTGTTTGTTATAAAGTCTGACAGCAGCAGGAAGGAAAGACCTGCGAAACCTTTCCTTCACACAACGAGGGTGGATCAGTCTCTCACTGAAGCTGCTCTCCAGAGCAGAGAGAGTGTCCTGCAGGGGGTGACACTCATGGTCCAGCATAGATGTGAATCTAGCCAGGACCCTCCTGTCCCCCACCTCCTGCACCGAGTCTAGAGCACAGCCCAGAACGGAGCTGGACTTCTTGATGACTCTGTCCAGCCTCTTCCTCTCCCTCTCTGTGATGCTGCTGCTCCAGCAGGCCACACCGTACAGGAGGGCTGATGCCACCACAGAGTCGTAGAAGGTCTTCAGGAGTGGCCCTGTCACTCCAAAAGACCTGAGTCTCCTCAGGAGGTAGAGCCGACTCTGGCTCTTCCTCTACAGTGCGTCTGTGTTATGAGTCCAGTCCAGTTTGTGGTTCAGATGAACACCCAGGTACTTGTATGAGTCCACTCTCTCAATGTCCCGTCCCTGGATATTCACTGGTGAGGGGGCAGTGGGGTGGCGTCTGCGGAAATCCACCACCATCTCCTTGGTCTTCCCCGCGTTGATGAGGAGGTGGTTCCGCTGACACCAGTCCACAAAGTCCTGCGCCAGTCCTCTGTACTCCCCGTCATCCTCGTCCCTGATGAGTCCGACGATGGCAGAGTCGTCAGAGAACCTCTGCAGGACACAGCTGTCCGTGTCATGTCTGAAGTCTGCAGTGTAAAGGGTGAAGAGAAAGGGCGCGAGGACAGTGCCCTGGGGCGCCCCCACACTGCAGGTCCGAGTGTCAGACACACAGTTCCGGGCTCTCACAAACTGGGGTCGGTCTGTGAGGTAGTCCAGGATCCACTCTGCCAGGTCATACTCCACACCAGCCGTCTCCAGCTTGTCCCTCAGGAGCAGCGGCTGGATGGTGTTGAAGGCGCTGGAAAGATCGAAGAACAGGATCCTCACAGAGCTGCCAGGCTTTTCCAGGTGAGAGAGCGGTGCAGCAGGGAGATGACGGCGTCCTCCACTCCGATGCCAGACCGATATGCAAACTGCAGCGGGTCCATGGCTGAGCTCACGGTGGAGCGGAGGTGGTCCAGGACTAGCCGCTCCAGTGTCTTCATCAGGTGGGACGTGGGAGCCACTGGCCTGAAGCTGTTGAGGTCTTTGGCGCGCGGTGTCTTGGGCACAGGTACCAGACAGGAGGTCTTCCAGACCTGTGGTACCACCCTCAGCTTCAGGCTCATGTTGAAGACATGCTCCATAACTCCACACAGTTCATCTGCGCAGGACTTAAGGAGCCTGGGGCTGATGCCATCAGGTCCTGCTGCCTTCCTCACTTTAATCCTCTTCAGCTCACTCCTCACCTGTGCTGCTGTGACAGTCAGTGGTTGGCAGGGGGACCGTGTGCTGGGGGGATGGGTGAGTCCAGGCGAAGTGGGGAGCTGATGGTCCGGGGCAGATAAGCGAAGAGGAACAGATGCAGGGCATTGTCCAGCTGTGGAAGAGGGAGCATGCAGCTGTGCAGGGGGAGGGGCGGGTGACCGATCAAACCTCAAGAAGTGAGCATTTAAATCATTCACCCACTGTAGATCCCCCTCTGTCTGGGCAGGGGGGATTTTGAAGCCCGAGATGGTTTTCAGGCTCCTCCACACTCCCTGAATGTTCTTTTGCTGCAGCTGCTCCTCCATCCTCCTCTTGTAGCCGGCCTCAGCCTGCCTGATCTTCCTCCTCAGCTCCTTCTGCACAGTCCTCAGCTCCTCCTTGTTCCCTGACCTGAAGGCTCTCTTCTTCTCCTTCAGCAGAGCCTTCAGTTCACGGTTAATCCATGGCTTGTTGTTTGGAAAACACCGCACCGTCCGGGAGGGAACAATGTTCTCAAAACAGAAGTTGATGTAGTCCGTGATGCACTCTGTGATGGTGTTGATGTCCTCCCCATGTGGGTCATAAAGCTCAGTCCAGACAGTGGTGCTGAAGCAGTCCCTCAGAGCCTCCTCGCTCTCAGCAGACCACATCCTCACCTCACGGGACACCACAGGCTGCCTGCGCACGATGGCTTCATACACAGGCCTCAGATGTACAAGGTTGTGGTCCGAGCTGCCCAGGGGAGGGAGGGGGGAAGAGGAATAAGCCTCCTTGGTGTTGGCAAAAAACAAGTCCAATGTTCTATTCTCTCTGGTGGGGCAGGTGACATACTGGGTGTATGTTGGTAGAACAGAAGAGGGAGAAGCGTGGTTAAAGTCACCAGAGATGAGGAAGAGAGCCTGTGGATGCTGTGTTTGCAGCCTACAAGTGCAGGAGAGCAGTGCTTCACAAGCATTTTCAGCATTGGCAGACGGGGCCACATAGACTGCGATCAAAATCACATGTGAGAACTCCCGGGGCAGATAATATGGCCTCATGCCAATAGCCAATAGTTCAATATCCTTGTTACATAGCTGCTCCCTCACTGTGCAGTGTTCGGGTTTGCACCAGCTCGTGTTCACATACACCGCCAGACCTCCACCTCTTTTCTTCAAGCATTCTCTCGTTCTGTCCGCCCGCAGCAGTTACGCTACAATTCAACATTGCCACCAAATACCAGTGCTTTTGAAAGATTTTGTTGGGTTTCACTTTGGTGCATATGATGAGTGGACAAAACTTAAACCTAAACATTTGAGAACTTCTATGAGGGGACGGTTTGTCTCGCTGTAGTAACAGATATTAGTCACTGTCAATATAAATATTTCATATATATATTTCCTTTAGTATAAGACTAATCTATGTTATATGCTTTATGTTCAATATAAAATATCTACACATTTTAATAGAGAAACCCTAGACCTAATGTTTTTAGTGTTACTGTTTCAATTTTAATACCCGTTATGATAATAATCATTCTGATACTACCATGCATTACTCTGAGAAGTGTATTATAGTTGTAGGAAAGATATTTTTATTGGAAAAAAACACAGCACAAAATTGCCCATTTTATTTATCCATTTGGGAGTGTCTACAGAGCCGCGGCGCGCGGACGAAACTGCTAGGCTATTTTGTGCCGCGGCTCCTGAAACTGCTGGGCTATTTGACCGCGCCGGGTTAGGGCTAGGGTTAGGGTCAGGGTCAGGGTCAGGGTCAGGGTTAGGGTTAGGGTTAGGGTCAGGGTTAAGGTTAGGGTTAGGGTTAGGGTTAGGGTTAGGGTTAGGGTTAGGGTTAAGGTTAAGATTAAGGTTAAGGTTAAGGTTAAGGTTAAGGTTAAGGTTAAGGTTAGGGTTAGGGTTAAGGTTAGGGTTAGGGTCAGCCATGAGGCTATATGGCCGTGCCACGGCTCCTGAAACTACCGGGCTATTTGACCGCACCGCGGCTCTGTAGCCACGGCCTATTTATTTATTATTAGTTTATTTGAACTGGGCAGGGCACATTAATCAACATTTCTGTAAATTTGCCAGTATTAGCTGTAGTTTAGCTAGTTTCCAACTGTAGTCCCAGGCAAGATGTAGAATGCCAGCAATATACAAAACATACATTTACATTATATACAATACAAATAGGATTAAGTTAAAGTTAAAGTTTAAAAAATAATAATAATAAAATAGTTCACTGTTTACATCTGGAAGAAGCGAAGGTAGATGAAGAACTCTGTGCCACTAAAATCAATCATGCAGTATATTACTGCTATTGTTGTTCACAAAAGATATCGGTATGGTACCTAATCATCCTATTCTATTGGATGATCGATTATCTGCATTGACTGCAGTTACTACTCTACTTTGTCTGAAGCTGTGAACTGGTTTAGCGACCAAAAGTTGTACAAAGTTACTGTAATATTGAAATCAGTAGTTATAAGGTGATTAGAGCAGTTGTAGTTGCAGAGGAAGTCAGGAATGTAAATTTGCTCTTCAAAGTTGCAGTAGCAGAGGTAAAGATTGTGAGTAGTTTGTAGTAGCATGCATTGTGATTTGTAAAGTAATTAATTCTGCTACATTAGCTGCAGAGTAAGAGGTGACAGCTGGAACAAAGCTAGAAACTGTGACTGGGTCAGAAACTGGCCCAGTCACATTCCTCCCTGCCACCTCTTTTATCATTCGCTGCTACAGATATAGAAAATAAACACTTTTTTTTTTCTCTCTCACACAAGCAGGCGTGTGCTTTTTCTGCCAACTGTCATCAATATGTGCGCCACTCAGATCCAATACATCATTGTAGGCAGGTTAAGGCAACAGGTCAGAGACAGGGACATAACTGCAAATGATACATGTTACAAATAGATAACAGGCATGAGGATCGCTTCGTTCAACGTGCAGAGATTTGGGTTATCTAAAGTTTCAAATCCAGATGTCCTTTCAACTCTAGTTAAGGTAAGGAATGAAGGACAATGTGAGATGCCATGTGTTACTTTAGCCTTCAGTGTTGGATTTGCTTTTCATACATGTATTGTACTTTGACTAACTGCTTGTCTTGTCAACTGTTTTATTGTGCTGATTATTTACTGATTAATTCATGTTACTTGTAGATAGCGTGTCGATATGACATTATACTGATACTGGAGGTGGTGGATGTGACTGGCGTTGCAGTCAGAGTGTTTTTGGAGGAATTGAACAGGTGAGACTCTGTTTTCTCTGTAGAAATAGAAGTGGAAACGGTCTTTTTGATGCTTTGGATTGATTTCAAGCTTTGGTTAAAAAAGCTACTTCAATATCGGATAGATAGCTAGATGATGGATGGATAGATATAGATTTATTGTCATTGTACAGCAAACACAACAGCAGTATATAAAATTGACTGAATAAATACCCACACAATCTCACATTCATATCAGATAAAAGTATGAGAAGGAGTAAATATCTGAAAAGTTGGAAGAACACTTACTCACAAACTACTGTTTCCGCTTTTGTTACTTCTACTGTTATAACTACATCGTCTACTACTACTGCATTCTCTACTTCAATAATTACATTTTGTTTCAGAGTCTGTACGACACATCACTATACGATCCAACTGAGTGCCCGTTTGGGGAGGTCACGCTACAAAGAGCAGTTCCTCTTTCTTTACAGGTTAAGACAAGTTCATGAAATATCAAACTCGCTATGCTTCCATCTGAGAGTGTGTTTTCTCTTGTTTTAAGGGATGACGTGATTACTTTGATTGACAGTTACCAGTATGAGGACAATCAAGCCAATGATGTGGATGCTTTTGCTCGAGAACCGTACATCCTTCGCTTCAAACCCCATAACACTGGTCTGTTTATACTCTTCTCATCTTTATCGGCTGCAACATGGAAAGCCTTGGAATTCACTTGTTGAAGCAGAATGTGGTCAGATAGTTGTAGCAATGCATAAGCCATCATTTAGTTGAGTAGTTTGACTTTGAACTGAGATTTAGTACTTCGTGCAACATTTATTAATTTATTATCAGAATCAGAATCACATTTTCTTCCACTTAAGTCATAAGATTAACATGAGCAGCCGGAGTTAATATGAACGTTAGGCGGGGTGCACCAGGGCTGACAAACACATAACACCCTTCTAAAGTAATCTCATGACTCATGCGTAAACTTCTACTGTGTTGTTTGGACCCATATGAGCTTAATGTAGTCTGACACATGAACAAAACCTGGCCTGTCAAGTTCAGTGATTAGTGTTTGTTTTCGCAGACATTTTTTTTTGACACAATCAGGCTTGTAAACGCGGGTATATTTCTATGCAGTACTGAAAGACATAGTGCTGATCCCAGTGCATACGATGCCACTGGACTCTGAGAAAGAGCTGGATGAGTTGTATGATGTGTTCCTGGTGGTCAAGGACAAGTGGAAAACGGATGTAAGTGGCGTCATCAGAAACACTAATAAGTTAAGCACATTTGACAATAATCAGGACATACAATATTAAAACCTTCAAATAGTTGTTTATTAACCAATAGTAGTATGTTTTTTTTAGTACTATAATAATAATAATAATAATAATAATGATGATAATAACAATAATAATACATAATCATATTTAGAGATTTTCACGCCAACACATTTTTTTTAGATAACTTATGAGTTATGTAAAGCCAATTTTGATTGTTTCCCTCAAGTTGATTATTTCAAATTAACATAAACTCACTTCATATTATTCCTTACAAACTGTATAATAATGACAATAATATTCATATCTAAAATCTTTCAAATCTACATCCTGCATTCCTGCAAAACTCAAACACAGCAGTGTGCCACAATTAGTGAAGCGCCCTCTTCTGAGTGAATGCTGTTCAAACAATGCTTTTTTCTTTAGTCATGTGATCAGCCCGAACAAGCTTTAAGGCCAGTAGCCCATATATATATTCTTAAAAAAATTTGATTGATTAATATTGATCCGATATATAATTTTGCCCATTTATCCATCTATCTATCTAGTCATATTTTGAAGTTATAGGGTTTTTAGTGGTCCAGTTAAAGCCGCAAGAGGAAGTAAAAAGCCCAGCCTCAAGCATGACCAAAGAACAAATACCAATAAAAAGCAGATCAGTTAAAATAACAAAAGGACCACATTTCCAGCACTTTTCGATACATAATCAATTTTGTTCATGATATTTCCAGAACATAATGATCTTGGGAGATTTCAACGCAGATGGATCTTACCTCACGGGGAGAGAAATGAAAGACATTCGGATTCGCAGGGACAGGAATTTTCATTGGCTGATTGGAGATGAAGTTGACACCACTGCTAAAACTTCCAATGAACACACCTATGACCGGTATGTAACTGCCCTCCTGCCTCCACGTTCCCAAGTGTCACATTATTTTATCCCCCTTTTTATTTTTACATACTTATATCAGTGTATTCAGTGTATTCTTTACATTAACCATACATTACTGTACTAAGGTGAAATGAATGCATTACAATACATTAATAAGAGTATTAAATCAAGAAGATGAAACAAGAATAAATCCTAAAAGTCAAATTCTAAATAAAGGGATGTGTGTACTTAAAGAAGAACATTGCTATCAAGTTTTTTATGATTGGTATTGTAGTATTGGAATGAACTCATTAAAATTGTCTGATAGAATAAATGTTTGAGCTCCGTGTACATACAGGAACATAAAATAATGGCCACTAATACAAAATTAATAAGCAAACTATTGTGTTTTTCTAAAGAATCGTTGTCTATGGCGATGACATGCTAGCGGCCATTGTCCCAAACTCAGCCACGGCTTTTAACTTTCACAAAGAATTTAGAATGACTGAAGAAAAGGTAAAAAACATTTAATATTTTAATCCCAAACAGTATAATTTTGAAATGAATGTGTTTTTGCCGTTGCAGGCATTACAAGTCAGTGATCACTATCCAGTCGAAGTGGAATTACTAAACTCACCTCGGCCTCATGAAACACAAGAAAAATGCAGTTCAGCCGCAGGTAAAGACGAGAGTTATGAGCCTTCACTGCTTACTTTAATGTGCAATACCTAATTACAGGGTGGGTCCAAATACGACAAAAATGTACAGTATTTATGTTTAGTACCTTTATATGTACCAACATTTATGACTATAATCAACACATTCAAGTTTGTGTATTTGGCAGCTACTGTACAAATGGAGCCTAGATAATTATAGTATAAGCAACTTGTACAAGTATGAATAATGATGATTACTGTAATCATAGTATAAATAAAATGATTTAAAAATATGTTTGTCTTCTCAGAAGAGTTAAAGTTGGAGGTGTTACAACTGCAAAAGGAAAACCTACTACTGGAAAGAGAGAAACTCCAACTCCAGATCAGTTTACTCAAACAAAGATTCTCCAAAACACAACTCCTGAATCATGAAGATTGAATCTTAAAGACTATAACCTATATGTTATGACAGTTCAGTTTTTCCCTTTGACATTGTTGGTCTTTTGTACTGCAAAATGCGAATGATTCTGTAGCATAATAAACTACAGATTTCTTGTTTTCAAACATTTGTAGCCTACAATAAATTGATAGACTGAACTAAAATTACATTCATTCTTTGCCGTCCATCTTGATGTCACAGCACATAGACATTACTGGGCATGATTGTAAATGAGTAGAATTAAAAAATCATAATCATACAGTAACTCAACATAAAATATGCTATAGGCCAATTGTAGCCTGCCTAGTGTTCTTATTTTTAGCAATAAGGACTAACCGTGGCTCAGTGGTTAGAGTACTTGTCCACCTATCTAATCAGAGGTTCAATTACTGCTATTACTGCTACTCTATCGTGCCCCTTGCCTAGTATGAAAGTGGTGTGTGCTTGAATAGGTGGGTTGTAAGATTGGTGGTGATATGGGCCGACCTCTCAATCCACTCGATAAAAGACTACTGTCCCCAAAACGCCTTTAAGACACGCCCACCCACACCAATTCCACTTTAAGACACACACCTCCTATAAAAGCCCTTTAAGACACGCCTACCTCCCATAAAAGCCCTTTAAGGCACGCCCACCTACACCCATTCCCCTTTAAGACACACCACCTCCTATAAAAGCCCTTTAAGACATGCCTACCGCCCATAAAACCCCCTTAAGACACACCACCTCCTATAAAAGCCCTTTAAGACATGCCTACCTCCCATAAAACCCCTTTAAACACGCCTACCTCCCATAAAACCCCTTTAAGACACACCACCTCCTATAAAAGCCCTTTAAGACACGCCTACCTCCCATAAAATCCCTTTAAACACGCCTACCTCCCATAAAACCCCTTTAAGACACACCACCTCCTATAAAAGCCCTTTAAGACATGCCTACCTCCCATAAAACCCCTTTAAGACACACCACCTCCTATAAAAGCCCTTTAAGACACGCCTACCTCCCATAAAACCCCTTTAAGACAGCGTACCTCTGCCAAAACCTGTTTAATTAGACACAATCAGAAGAGAAAGAAAAAGAGAGTGAAGAAAGAGATGAAGAAGTAAATGAGTGGACCGGCAAAGTGAGTATTTTATTTTACCATCACAAAGGCTCAAGGATTTAACATCTATAACATCCATCCCTTCATCCATCCTTGTCCCTGTCACCAAGAAGTGCCGGATCACTGGACTTCATGACCACAGACCTGTGGCACTGAAGTCTGTAGTCATGAAGTCATTTGAGCGCCTGGTCCTCCCCCACCTCAAGTCCCACACCTCCCCCTGCGGGACCCATTGCAGTTCACCTACAGAGCCAACAGGTCTGTGGATGACTCAAGACTCCACCTGCAGGTGGATCACTGACTTCCTGACAGATCGGACTCAGTGCGCGCGGCTGGGGAAGGATGACTCTCAGCACAGGAGCTTGACAGGGCTGTGTACTTTCTCCCCTGCTCTTCTCCCTGTACACAAACTGCCGCACCTCCAGCCACGCCTCTGATCAAGTTTGCGGACGACACCGCCCTCAGGGCTCATCTCGGATGGGGATGTTTTGCCTACAGGAGGGAGGTGGACCGGCTGGTGCAGCTGAAACAATCTGGAGTTCAATGCCCAGAAGACAGTGGAGATGATCGTGGACTTCAGGAAAGCCACAGCCCCCCCTCACTATGACAGACTCTCCCATCACCAGTCTTAAGAATAAATCATATTTCTAACTTTTGTAAATATCAAGTATTCATAAGTTAGGTAACACGAATTTAATATAAAAAACATATTGGGATACTGATAAAATATATTTTCCTCTGTCATGTAATAAAAATGAAATGTTTACATAGAGTTCTGACTCAGCAAGCTATTAAAAAGTAAACGACTTTTATGAAACAAGCTTCATCTCTGGAGTGGATGAATAATGACAATTGTGTAGCGCTTTGAGAGCTTTCGACAAGCCTGTAAAGCACATTGTAAAATGCAAGACATTGCTATTGTTGTTAATACCTAGAAATGTCTGTGATATAATTAATACTAAAATTAGTCGTCAGTGTTCATACGTTTCTATCTTTGTAACTGCTTCAAGAGGTTAATCTAATACATCCATGGCGGATCCATGGTATGGATTCGCTCTGTTTAGAAACTGAAAAACCCTACCAGTCTTTCAGCCCCTGAAGGCACCATCAGTCACGTGATCTCAGCTCCATCTCGACCAAAACATCCGACTGCTCCTGTCAACAACAGATCCTCCGCTCGGCCGAGAACCACAAGGTGAGACCGACCCAGAGCCCAGAGAACCCCTGATCCATAACACGGTCCCGCAGCGGTCAGTGTCCAGCCCCCGGGCCGTATCCATGCCGCACAGACGACCGCACGCTCCGAGGACGCTATGGACGTGCACGAGCTGTTTGCGAGCTGCAAAAAGGGCGACATTTGCAGAGTCAGGTAACCAGGAACCTGCGACATGTAGCACACACACCATATGTTAACACTATTAAAGTGTAAAATAGAAGGTCTACGTGCAGTGTCCGTGTGCGTAAAGCGTAAGTCGCGCGTAAATGAAAAAGCTTGTTTGGTGTTTTGCTGTTTTAAATGGGTCAGGCCCATTCTTGTCTGGACATGCACTAAAAGTACTTGCACTTTCAGAAAATCTAACTGAATAACGGTTACAATAGCTCAGGCTCATCACATAGATCTCTGATTTATTTAGTGTTAATTGTTTCAATAATATTGTATACACATTTACATTATTTTCCACCTTTTCATGTAGGTATTTGGTTGAACACAGAGATGTTGACCTTAATGTAAGAGATAACTGGGACAGCACCCCACTGTAAGTACTGGCATTCATCTTTGTGTGTGTACATTTTATTACGTATGCATTAAATTACACCCTTTTACAGATATTATGCCTGTCTCTGTGGCCACGAAGAGCTGGTCCAGTACTTGCTGTCCAATGGTAAGGTCATATTAAAATGCAGTAACCCAGATGAGTTGACTTGTTAACATTGTTTTGATATTTCTATTGCTTGGACTTGACATGGACTTGACTTGGACTTGGACTTGGACAAATGGAGAGCTGCCCTAGAGTGCCCCCTGTCCTTAGACCAGCTTTTCGAATATAATAATAATAATAACTTTTATTTATATAGCGCTTTTCAGTGACCCAAAGACGCTGAACATAATAAAAAAGGGGGGGGGGGGGTATTTACAGACAGGGGGGACAACACGTACAATACACATTAATATACAGATAAAATGAACAAGACAGAAGAAGTAGAGAGAAAAAGATGGGGATGTAACAGGGGGTAGAAGTGTAGGCAATGGGGTAGAGGAGGCTAGGGGTAGGGGAGGTCATAGGCTTGGGTGAAGAGGTATGTTTTTAGGCGGGATTTGAATGTTGTGAGTGAGGGAGAGTGGCGGACAGGTTGGGGGAGGGAGTTCCAGAGTCGGGGTGCTGTTCGGGAGAATGCTCTGTCGCCAAAAGTTTTGAGTCGGGATGTTGGTGCAGTCAGGGTGAGAGAGGAGGAGGATCGGAGAGCTCGGGAGGGGCGGTGGGGGATGAGGAGGTCAGACAGGTAGGGGGGGGCAAGGTGGTGAAGAGCTTTGAAGGTGAGGAGGAGTATTTTAAAGTTTATGCGCTGCTTGATGGGGAGCCAGTGGAGAGAGCGAAGAACAGGAGTGATGTGATCACGGGACCGGGTGTGGGTGAGGAGGCGGGCAGCGGAGTTTTGGACCATTTGGAGTCTGTGGAGGGAATGGGAGGAGATGCCAGTGAGGAGGGAGTTGCAGTAGTCAAGGCGGGAGGAGATGAAGGCATGGATGAGGGATTCAGCAGCGGGGAGGGTGAGGCAGTGTCTGATTTTGGCGATGCGGCGGAGGTGGAAGTATGAGGTCTTGACAATGTGGCTGACATGGGGAGTGAAGGAGAGGGTGGGGTCCATGATGACACCGAGATTGCGTACCAGGGTAGAGGGGGTGATGGTCGAGGTGTCGATGCTGAGTGAAAAGGGACCAGTTTTATTGAGAGTGGATTTGGTGCCAATGAGGAGGAGCTCTGTTTTGTCACTGTTCAGTTTGAGGAAGTTGAGAGTGAGCCATGATTTTATTGTAGAGATGCAGGTTTCGATGTGGCTGAGGGGAGGGTTTTGGGTGGATTTGGTGATGAGGTATATCTGGGTGTCGTCAGCGTAGCAGTGAAAGTCCAGGTTGAGTTGGTGGAGGATGTGACCAAGGGGGAAGATGTAGCAGATGAAGAGGAGGGGGCTGAGGACTGAGCCCTGGGGGACCCCCTGCGTTACTGGGGAGAGGGTGGATGAGTGACCGGAGGGGATGAGAGCAGGGAGGCAGGCCTTGGTTAGAGTCGTTGGGAGGGGGTCGAGAGAGCAGGTGGTGGTTTTGGAAGCGGTGATGAGGTCTATGATATGAGAGGAGTTAACAGAGGAGAAGGTGGTGAGGGGAGGGAAGGGTGGGTGGTCAGGGAGAGGGGGGGGGCAGGGGTGGGGGTGGTGATGGAGTTAATGGAGACGGCAGTCATGGAGCTGTTGATTGTGGAAATTTTGTCATTGAAGGCAAGGAGGAAAGAGTTGCAGAGGTCAGGGGAGGAGGGTGGAGTGATGTCCGGTGGCTGGAGCAGCTTGTTGACGGTGGAGAACAGGGTGCGAGGGCTCCGGTGGGAGCTGTTGATGAGGGTGGAGAGGTGGGCAGATTTGGCGGCTTGGAGAGCGTCACGGTAGGAGGAGATGTGTAATTTGAAAGCTTCGGCGTGGACGGTGAGGCGGGTTCTTTTGAGGAGTCGTTCGAGTTGGCGGCCAGTCTGCTTCATGGTGCGGAGTTCAGGGGTGTACCAGGGGGCGGGGTTGATGTATGAGACGGAGGAGGTTTTCCAGGGGGCTAGGGAGTCAAGGGAGTCGGAGAGGGTGGTGTTGAGCATGACAGCATAGTCGTCGGGGGAAGAGGGGGGGGAGTCAGGGGGTAAAGCAGAGGATATGAGCTGGGAAAGCGTGAGGGGGTTGACTGACTTGATATTGCGGTAGGTGATGGTGCGTTTTTTGGGGTTGTGGGGCGAGGGTAGGGGGGCGGAGAAAAGGATGCAGAGATGATCAGAGAGTGGGAAGGGGAGGGGGTGGGGCTTAGATATGGGTAGGAGAGAGGAACAGACTAAGTCCAGAGTGTGGCCTTTGGTATGGGTGGGGAAGTCAATGTGTTGGGTGAGATGGAAGCAGTCCAGGAGAGAGAGGAAGTCGGATGTCAGTGGGGCGTTGGGGCAGTCAATGTGGATGTTGAAGTCACCAGTGAGTAGGAGGCGGGCAGAGAGAGAGGATGCGATGGTGAGGAGTTCAGACAATTCAGTGAGGAAAGAGGGGTGGGGCTTTGGGGGACGATAGATCAGGATAGCGGTGATAGAGTTGGGGAGGGAGAAGGCGAGGTATTCAAATGATGAGATGGATGGAAGGTTGAGGTTCAGTTCAGTGATGGATGTAGATTTTTTATGAATAACAGCAAGACCTCCCCCACGCCTGGAGAGGCGGGGTTTGGCAGTGTAAGTGTAGTTGGATGGAGTGGCTTGGTTGAGAGCATAGAAATCCAGGGGCTGTTGCCATGTTTCACAGAGGAGAAGCAGGTCAATGTTATTGTCCAGTAGCAGTTCAGATATAACAGGTGATTTGTTGGAGAGGGAGCGGCAGTTCAGCAGTGCAAGGGAGATGGATGGGGGCGCGGAGATGGATGGGGGCGCAGGGGTGGGGGGGGCGGAGGTTGCTGAGGTTGGCACTGCGGCAGGTGGGGGTGACGGGGGGGCGAAAAGTAGTCCAGAGTGAGGGGATAGGTGAGCCGTCGTTGGAGTGTTGGTTATGGGAGAGACCAGAGCCCCTGTGGATGTAGCGGGGCCGGCGAAGGATCCCAGCTGAGCTAGCTGCAGAGGCAGCAGCAGCTGGGAGACGGTGGTTATGGTTGAGGAGGTGAAGGTCAGCAGCGGTGTAGGTGAGTAGGCGAGAAGTTGGTGGAGCGGTGGCCTGGAGGCGTGGGAGTGATAGTTCGAGGAGGAGATGGAACGTAGCAGCAGATGGAACGTAGCAGCAGATGAGAGTAATCCAGTTAGTATGTTGGCGGTGGCTAGAGGCTGGTTAACTAGAAGCTGGTGGGCAGAGAGTTGTGAAAAAGCAGCAGTGGACCGGGTGTTGAAGCTGGTGGAGTGAGTGGCGTTGGTTGCCCCAGACCTTGTCTGCACGGCAGGGAGGCCCCGCGATACCATGACGGACCTCCGCAGGTGTTAAGCCAGCTGTTAGCTGGCGGCTAGGGCAGTAGATAGTCCAGGAGTGAGGGAGGAGATGAGCGATGGACGGTGCAGTAATGTCCGATGAAGTTAAGGAGCAGGGATGTAGACAGAAGACAACACAGAGACGCGGGAACAAAACAAAACAATGGATACGACTGACAAAACAAAGACGTTGGGACAGAAGCGGCAGTCCACATACCAGACGCCGGCGTTGCTCTAGCCCAATCAAGACGCATTTGAGTCCAGTTTTGTGACCAGATCGCCCCCGTCTGTGGAGCGGGGGGGGAAAAAAAATTAAAAAAAATTGCGCAGCTTTTATTGCAAACTGTTGTTTTCTGGACTTCAGGTGCTAAGTGTGAAGCCAACACTTTTGAAGGAGAGCGATGCATGTACGGCTCTCTGAACGACCAGATCCGACGTTTGCTAAAGGAATACAACTGCATCAACACGTGTCCAATGCAGCAGCAGGATGCCTTTAACCACTTCCTCTACATGTAAGTCTATCTGTGCTGCTCTGTGAAGGCCTGACATAAATAAAATAAACAGTGAACACTCAAAGATCCTCTAGTTCAGCTGTAAATGCTTTTAATAATCCACATATCACAGTGATGGCACTTCTGTGTTTAATAAGACGGCCTTTACAAAGTACTGTATTTTAACCTTTTCCCTGTCTAGTTTGTTGGAACAAGGACAACACAGTGATGTGAACTTCTTGGTTCATGGACAAACTTTTCCAGCCCACCGCTGTGTCCTCAGCGCCCGATCCGAATACTTTTCCGAAATGTTCAACTCAAAATGGAGAGGAAAAACTCTCATTACATTAAAACACCCTTTGGTAATAACTTTCGCTTTCATTTATTTGATTAGTTTGAAAAGTAAAACAACAGAAAAGTAAATCCCATTAATTTTCATGCGTTTCTTTTAGATTAATCCATCAGCTTTTGCGGCAATCTTGCAGTATATTTATACAGGTGGGTAACAGTTACAATATTGTCTTGTTGTCCTAATTATATTGTTACAGTCTTTTCTTATTACCAATGTGGGGAGCATAATCCCCAAATATGGACCTGATGTATTTTTTTCTAAATGTGTGATTTCAAATCCATCTTGATAATAGTGCATGTGTTATAGGACGTATGGACATTAATATAAGCTTCCTGGAGGACTGCACCCGGCTGGCCAAACAGTGTCAGATGTCAGCTCTGATTGAAGAGCTGGAGAATAAGTGCAAACAGGTTTATAATTTTGGTAAGTTTCTATATTGTTCTGTTTTGATGTTATTCGTTGTTGCTCATAAAGCATTGTAAAAAAACATTGTATTTCTATATTTTGGATCATCTGTTTAGTTTGTTTATTTCATTATTTATAGTCTTGTAGATTGCAAATAATATCCTGGTGTTTTATTTTTTACAATATATAATGACAGAATCAGAAAAGGTTTATTGCCATTGTCAATGAACAGAATTCACAACATAGGAACTTGCTTTGGTGATTCAGTGCAACATAAAACAATAAACAATGATAAAACAACCTATATAAGTCAAAAAGAAAAACAATTAAACTCTGCTATAGGACAAAAAATAAAAATAGGCTATAGGATAAAAAATAAAAATAGGCTTACTATGTACACAAATAGGTTTACTTACACAGTGTAATCTTGTTAATAGATTGCTTTGTTTCTCTGTCTGCTTCTATAGTGTCCAACAAACCAGGCATTTGTGTGAAGGTTTTGAGCTTAGAACCACAGAACGGCAGACTACAGGACGAACTGGCCCAGTTAGCTGACTGTGCGCTTCCAGCTGAGCTTCAGGTGAAAAACTACAACCAAGTGGACAAACATCACCTTAAAGAGTCTGGACTGAAGTCTGAGTATTGATCTTTTTGTGCAAACTTCTCATAGTTTTGTGTACGCATATTTTCACATGCTTTTGCTATGGTATTTTTGAGTGATATTTTTCCCTGTACATAATAACATACATATATATGTTGGTGTAATCCCTCATTCGTCCAGGCGTGTTCCATAGTAGAAAAAACTTCAGTTGTAGTCATCTGGACTCAGTTAGAAAAAATAGACGTTTCGACTCTCATCCAAGAGTCATTGTCAATAACAGAATTTAGGTCGGGAACTCCGATATTTATACTATTCTGTGGTAAGACCAGCCCCATTGGGCGGAGCCTTCCTGAAGTAGAAAGAGTTGTTTGTGAGTTGTTTGTTTCTGTTGAAACAAACAACTCTTTCTACTTCAGGAAGGCTCCGCCCAATGGGGCTGGTCTTACCACAGAATAGTATAAATATCGGAGTTCCCGACCTAAATTCTGTTATTGACAATGACTCTTGGATGAGAGTCGAAACGTCTATTTTTTCTAACTGAGTCCAGATGACTACAACTGAAGCTTTTTCTACTAATAATAATAATAATAATAATAACTTTTATTTATATAGCGCTTTTCAGTGACCCAAAGACGCTGAACATAATAAAAAAAGGGGGGGGTATTTACAGACAGGGGGGACAACAAGTACAATACACATTAATATACAGATAAAATGAACAAGACAGAAGAAGTAGAGAGAAAAAGATGGGGATGTAACAGGGGGTAGAAGTGTAGGCAATGGGGTAGAGGAGGCTAGGGGTAGGGGAGGTCATAGGCTTGGGTGAAGAGGTATGTTTTTAGGCGGGATTTGAATGTTGTGAGTGAGGGAGAGTGGCGGACAGGTTGGGGGAGGGAGTTCCAGAGTCGGGGTGCTGTTCGGGAGAATGCTCTGTCGCCAAAAGTTTTGAGTCGGGATGTTGGTGCAGTCAGGGTGAGAGAGGAGGAGGATCGGAGAGCTCGGGTGGGGCGGTGGGGGATGAGGAGGTCAGACAGGTAGGGGGGGGCAAGGTGGTGAAGAGCTTTGAAGGTGAGGAGGAGTATTTTAAAGTTTATGCGCTGCTTGATGGGGAGCCAGTGGAGAGAGCGGAGAACGGGAGTGATGTGATCACGGGACCGGGTGTGGGTGAGGAGGCGGGCAGCGGAGTTTTGGACCATTTGGAGTCTATGGAGGGAATGGGAGGAGATGCCAGTGAGGAGGGAGTTGCAGTAGTCGGGGCGGGAGGAGATGAAGGCATGGATGAGGGATTCAGCAGCGGGGAGGGTGAGGCAGTGTCGGATTTTGGCGATGCGGCGGAGGTGGAAGTATGAGGTCTTGACAATGTGGCTGACATGGGGAGTGAAGGAGAGGGTGGGGTCCATGATGACACCGAGATTGCGTACCAGCGTAGAGGGGGTGATGGTCGAGGTGTCGATGCTGAGTGAAAAGGGACCAGTTTTATTGAGAGTGGATTTGGTGCCAATGAGGAGGAGCTCTGTTTTGTCACTGTTCAGTTTGAGGAAGTTGAGAGTGAGCCATGATTTTATTCTAGAGATGCAGGTTTCGATGTGGCTGAGGGGAGGGTTTTGGGTGGATTTGGTGGTGAGGTATATCTGGGTGTCGTCAGCGTAGCAGTGAAAGTCCAGGTTGAGTTGGCGGAGGATGTGACCAAGGGGGAAGATGTAGCAGATGAAGAGGAGGGGGCCGAGGACTGAGCCCTGGGGGACCCCTGCGTTACTGGGGAGAGGGTGGATGAGTGACCGGAGAGGGAAATGAACTCTTGCCTGTTGGTGAGGTAGGATGTGAGCCAGTCAAGTGCAGAGCCCTCAACACCCAGTT
>NW_027315801.1:27435570-27595570 GCF_026437365.1 Eucyclogobius newberryi
GCACCGGAGGGGACTGAGCACGGCCCCACTGAGCCTCGCATATCTACGCATCACTACACTTAACACACAGCATCCTCCAGCCCGAGCCCCTTCAGAGAGTGACACACGAGTTCAAACTGTCTTCTGGCAGCGGTTTAGCCCAATATTCAAATTAGACTTACAAGATCAGAGCTGTGGTTCTCGACCAATCCGCATCAAGTACAATCTGAGGCAACGTTTCGCTTTCCAAGACGTTTATTAGACCAGAAACAATTGTGAATCAAGGAGAAATATGAGGAAACGTTGAACAATAGATCATTATACCTCAGATATGTTCAACAATATATGAAAAGTCAAAGCAGCGCAAGTGTAAACTGTATAGATTGCGCAAACAAACGTCGAAGATGCAACATTTCTGGTGGATGGTCTGCTACCTACACGTCTTCATAGAGATGTTATTGCTTTGCCAGTAATCTGTGACTGTATGGCATTAAACTGATCCATCTCCGTTATAAGGTTTGTCTTGAATCTCAAAATTAACTTGACATGTTCCGTTAGCGGCACCAGCTGAGGTTGAGATGAAGCTCATCACAAATGCAAAAGAGAAGTAACACCATATTTTTTGCCTGAGCAATAGTGGCATTCAATCTGGAATTTATATTTGTGGCTTTGTGGTGTAAGAGTGTGTGTGTGTGTGTGTGTGTGTGTGTGTGTGTGTGTGTGTGTGTGTGTGTGTGTGTGTGTGTGTGTGTGTGTGTGTGTGTGTGTGTGTGTGTGTGTGGGTGTATTATGCGTGTGAAGGCGCTGGAACAGTAGCCGTGCAGTGGGATGCAGATTGTTATACCACTCTGACCTAGATTCAAACTAAGGCAGTGCAAATGAGCAGACCGCAGCTCACACAGGCAAATGCATTAACCTATGTTTCACCCTAACGTGTCACATTAAGAGCCCTCATTTTCATTCATCCCCTGACTTCAAAGTCCTGGCGATTGATCAATTAAATTTATACTTAATCATCACTATCACTCGCATTTTCTCCCCTTTCTCGTTTCTGTTTCAGGCAGAATCTAACATCAAACCCAAATGCAAATCACGCACACAGAAAACTTATAATTGGATTTTGTCTATTAGTATGAAAGCTTTCTGACTTTTTAGGGCACAAAGATGAAAACTATGACAAACTAAAAGAAAAGGAGGATTGTAAAACATTTTAGAACATTGAACGTCTGTCCTTTAGATGCAAGATGTTCAAGCATAGTTACTGGTTTATTAAAGCTATCGGGGCAGATAAGGGAAGCTCGTGTTAGCCAAACCTTCACCGACTTGAAGTAAATACTTTCCATATTTTTAAACGAGAATTCACTTTTGCTCTCCTGATGCTTGTTACCGTAAGTCAATTCAATCAGGCACAACATTTGGTGTGGTGGCCTAGAAAGGAATAGTCAAAAGGAAGAATTAAAACTGATTAAAATGACTATGATAAAATCTTTAGTCATACTTTACAACTACTTTATTGTTGGACGGAATACATTTGGTGTGGATAGAAGGGGGAGATGAATTTCTATATTTTTGTTTTAGAAATATTCAAAATTGCTTAGAGATTGAATGTTATTACTAGGGAAATATATACAACTGTGAATGTTTCTATTTACAGTGTCTCAAATGTATTCATTCTTCAGGAATTTGCATGTAACTTTATTCATTTTCTGTCAGGGATAAGTAAAGAAGTCATTCAGATAGTAAAACAGCATCTGTGATAAATGTTTCCAAATGACTCACCATTTCACCATTATAATAAAGCAGATGAAACCTGGAGTCCTGTCGGAATTTTTGCTCGAAAAGCAAAGATTTTTGCAGAATATGAATAATAATATGATCATGTGACTGCCGGTGAAAGGCAGGCTGACAGGGCACCAGATGCTGTTCCTCTTTTTCTCTATTTTATGCAGCAGTGTCACAATGGCTGAAGCTCCTTAGTCCTGCATTACACAGCATATGATTTTTATCACAACACAGATTGACAAATTCTTGATATTTAGAGTAACATTGTCTAAACCTGAAATCAAACCATGTGTATATTAAATCAAGATTAAAATGCCATGTATATGTGATTTGAGCGGTGGAACCTCGAGATCAAGATTCAGTTATGCTTGTTTTTTTAAATTGAGATTGACGAAGACATTTCTCTATTGCAAAATCATGAGAGAAGGAAGGACATCCAGCAAATTGTCGGATTGGTCTTTTATGTTTTATGTTTGGAAAATTCACCATGAAAGCCATTATATTTGTTTGAATACAAATAAAACACACACATATACAAGGCCAGAATGGCGGAGATACTGTATGATAATCATAATCTTTCAGTCCTGGATAAAACACTTATCTTACCCCGTCCATGGAAATTTGGGTATGCTTCCATAAAAAGTACAGCCCTGCAAACTAGTCTCAGTAATTAGCTTTGCATTAGTAGATGCAAATGAGTTTAATTAAAAAATAGACTCTCCTTTTGCGGCTTCAAAGAAGACAGTGCAGGGTAATCATGAGGTTTGTTCAGCTGTGGCACTAATGAGACATATTTGGCCTAACGAGGGAGCCATGCCCTCATTTGTTTATGCTAATGATTTGAAACTGTATCTGTTACACTCTTTGTACCTTCAGGGTTTAGTTTAACAATGTCAAAGTGCTGTTTAACTGTTTCAGCAAGTCAAGAGGAGAGAGGGGGAGATCACCAGGCACAGTTTAAATGTGACAGAAAACAGAATTGTGTTCCATTATTTACTTTATGCCAGTTAAATGATTTGAATTCTATATTTTGTCTGGTCTTCTCTCACAACAACTAACAACATGCCCTTTTCACTGCTTTGTGTCTTTTCTTTACCACGTAGAATCTTAAAGGTGCATTATGTAACTTTTCTTGCATTGCCTGGAATGTTCCACAGTATAAAACTTACATAGGATGTATCTTCTGTAACATCCCCAAGATGTCGCCAGAAATTGATTTCTGTCATCAGGAGGGACCAGTGGACTTATGCTGAGTTCAGACCATGGCGTCGAGTTTACATTCAAAGTCTATTTTGTCGCGCGTCCAGCATTTTTGTTAAAGGGATGGATGCCTTGGACGTACGTCTAGAGAATCCGAAACAGAAGTTGAAAAAAGCTGAACCAATCAAAGATTATGCTCCAGTGATGTACCACTGTATTTCATTAGCAGGAAACCAGGAAAATATTCACCAAACTCGGATCGCCTCTGAAGTATCTGGTGGACCTCAGACGCCATGATGTGGACACACCATGACACAAATCACTCCAGACTAAGCGGTGAGCTTATTATTTCAGATAGTTAGCAGCTGGCTGATGCTTGTTTACACATTATTGTGTGGCGATGGTAATAAATGTTAGCCTACTTGCAGACAGTTTTAACAAGCCTGCTAGGGTGTTATATTTTATTATCAGACAGTCACTCACCCACACAAAGTCCCTGTTCTTGAAAGCTTTGAGGTTAAGCTTTGAAAGCTTGTCCGGTGCAGAGGGTTTGTGGACAAGGAAACTTAGATGTAAATGTTTGCAAAAGTTTGTTGTGAGTGTTGTAACTGCTTTTAAGTGTTGTCAGTGACTCACCGCTTTAGATAAGGATCAAAGCCCATAACTTCACTTCTTGAAGTATCAATCAGCGGCAGCAGCACGCTGTGACGCCTTCAAAATGGTAGTGACAACTAATTCATCACGTGACTGAAACCCATGGATAAGAATGCAAGTTTTTCAAGGTGTTTTGAGCAAGCAGAATACATTTATTGCTATACTGTGGAACATTCCTGGCAAAGCAGTAACACCATGGAGACAAACACGTAGTGTAACTTCCAGAACCTTAAATAAGTGTAAATTCTTCTAACAAACGTAGTCGGTGTAATTCCTCATTCATCAAGGAGTGTTCCATTGTAGAAAAATATTCAAATGTCAATTCAATTGCTTTGAATAAACGACCAGGCCAGCAGTAAGTCTTCCAACGATGTTTTCCAAGTGAGTGAGTAAGTCCTGTAAGAAAAACAAATATAGACCCGAGCAAACATATCTTGTTTACCCTGCATTTAGTACAAGTATAGAACTATACATTTATTAGATAGAGTTTGATATGAGGGCTGCCTTTGACACTGTCGATCATGGGATCCTCTTACAGAGACTAGAGCACTGGGTGGGCATCACTGGCACTGCCCTAAATTGGTTAAAGTCCTATCTGGAAGACAGGAAGTACTTTGTTGAAATTGGTAACTGTGTCTCAGACCACAGGCCCCTGACCTGTGGGGTGCCCCAAGGGTCAGTCCTGGGACCCCTTCTGTTCAACATTTGCATGCTGCTGTTAAGTCAGCTGATACTCAGCGAACATGTGTCCCATCACAATTATGCAGACGACAGTCAGATCTATGTTTCACTATCGGCAGGTGAATATGGACCAGTGGATTCACTCTGTCACTGGATCAAACAGATCAGTTTGTGGATGCAAAACAACTTTCTCCAGCTGAACTCAGACAAGACTGAAATCATAGCATTTGACCACAGAAACAAAGAAAAAGTGTTAGCGGTCACCTCCAGAGTCTCGCTCCAAAACCTACAAACCAAGTTAGAAATCTGGGGATAATAATGGACTCAGACTTGAACTTTAACAGCCACATCAAATCAATAACATAAGCAGCTTTTTACCATCTAAAAAACATTGACAAAACCAAAAGTATAGTGTCTAAAGCAGATTTGGAGAGAGTTATACATGCATTTTGTCTCCAGTAGATTAGACTACTGTAGCGACCTGCTCACTGGCCGCTGCTGCTCGGGTCCTGACTAGAACCAGGAAGTACGATCACATTGGTCCTGTGCTCAGGTCTCTGCACTGGCTCCCTGTGGCTCAGAGAATAAAAATCTGGAACAGGGTTTCTGAAGATGTGAGACAGGCCTCTACTCTAATCTAAACTAAAAAGAGATTTGTTTAGCATATGAATTAAATTATTTTCTTTGCACTCTGTCTTATGTCTGTTCTTTGAATTGTGATTTCTGTCATGTCTTTGTGATTTTACTTAAACTACTTGACGGAAAGCCTGAAAATAGCACCTTTAAATTTCTTTAAATTAAAAGGTTTTTCTTTACAATTGAAATTCTTTACAATTCTAAAAACTACTATTTAGACACAATTACAATTGAACATGTGAATAATTCCGCTCGACACAATAGCCCATTGTCCAAGCGCAGCCGCATAGCATGTGCCTGGGGAGAGGGTTAGAACACACGCTGGTTAGATTGTCAGCCGGCACTAAGGCTACTACAAAGTCCAGGAAGAGCCTAGCGTACCTCCCCACTGACCAAGAGCATTAGTTTAGTCTGGGACAATTACTTTAGCGAAAGCTAAATATAGGGAGGGGACAGACGAGACTGGCTCCGTCTTTAAAGATACAAAATCACCACACATGAGGTGGAGGCGACGACGAGAGTCATCGTAAAAGATACATACGCTCAGCACAGACGTGTGCAGAGGCAGATAGCGCGCGGAGGTCTAGGGACGGTCAAATATGGGTAAAAATCTATCTAAAAGCGATGTGCCCATCCCGGAGACACCTGTCAAGCTGGCAATGTCAAATAAATATAGGAAAGAATGTCTGGAGTGTGTGCCAGTGTGGGTCAATCAATTTTGTTTTCCATCTGGCGGATCACTAAGCACAGACCAAATGCATGATTCATGTCATACATTTTGTCATACACAAAATTGTGAAATTGAATGAATAGAAATGAAAGTTTTGTGATTTCTGTCATGTCTTTGTGATTTTTATCAATTTTTTTCCTCTTGTGTGAAGCACTTTGTGTATGAATTGTGCTCTAAAAAATAAACTTGCCTTGCCTACTTTTATAAACTTATAGATTTACCCAGGTGACGTTTTTACATGCTGCCTGTGATGATCCATCTGTAACTCGCTCTCTGTGTTGAGTCTGATTTATTTGAACAGAATCGGCTAATTCCCATGGATCTATTAATTCCCCATACGGAATGAATAGAGCAGGAAGTGGAGCTCCCAAGTTTTTAAGGCAACTGGAACTAGCCAGTTGGTTTCGTGAGAAGGAAGGAGATTAATACTAGAAGCTGTGCCATGGCAAGAAGCCATTGCGAGTGACTGCATAATGCATGGTCATATCCTATACAGTACTACAAGTACTAGAACTATAAAGTATTACAACAAAGAGCAACCTCTGGAAGTGTAACTGAAATTCCACCACTCTAAAAAATAGGAGAAATTGCAATTTGACCATGAATCCCGAAAAAAACTACAAGGCCGAAGGATACCAAAAGCAACAGCAAGAATCACACAAATAAAATCTACAAAAAGAACCTTGATTGACAAAAATCGTACATGAAATGCAACCCATGAAACGGTCCGAACAACGTGTTTCTATAATAATAATTTAAAAAACACAGGAACAAATAAGTGTCACTCAATAATACATCCATGGAGAGACCTCCCCCCTAAAATACACATTCATTTTGTTTTGTTTTCTCCCTTAAGTTGTTGTATTGTTCATAGTTTCTGAACCACTCTAACCAATGCCAGAATGTACTTTTTTCTGTTCTTCTCTCTCCCTTTTATGTTTTCACTTTACACTTTATTGCCAAATCTATTATATATTATATAGCCTAGAATAGCTGTATGTTGAATGTTGCTCTGAGAGGAATATGTGCACTTACAGTTGGTGCATGTTTGTGTGTGAGGCCCCTGGTTCTTTTGTTCACTGCTGAGTGAGTGTGAGGCCAAATGAAACGGCTGGCCCACACTGATAACTGCACACAGCCACAGCTCTGCAGTGCACCCATTCAAAATATCAACACCCTCTCATGCAGCCTTGCACTACTGGGTTAATTAATGCAAAAACAGAGAGGAAATTGAATGAGGCGCACTTTTAATTGGGGCGTTCAAGCATGCAAAGAAAACATGCTCAATCATTCTCTGCCATCTTGCTGCACCACAAAGCATATGTTTCAAAAATAAATATGAGAATCCAAAAGTGTTTTATTCATATATATATATATATATATATATATATATATATATATATATATATATATATATATATAATTCATATACTTTATAATGTTATAGTGTAGCTGCACAATAGAAAATGGCCGACAGGCAATGTTGTTCTTTTGGTAAACAGCCTGACAAAGATCAGAAACACAGGACAAATGATTAATATTCATTTCATTTTAGAAAACTGAAATAAATGAGGTATAAAGCTGTGTCACCTTGGTCACATATTGTATTCATACTTTTTTGAATGGAAAAAGTAAGTAATTTACACCCTAAAAATATTGTTATCACTACTTCGTATAATGAGAATAAGTTGCAGTTAATCAAAATAGTTTGAGTATATAGCGATGGGATGGGATTATTCATATGTGCTTGTGACAGAATGAGGAGGAGTTTCAACATGGCGGCTGCAGTGGGATGATACGTGCCAGACGAACCAGCTGGTCTCCCAAAGCTCCAGGAGAACACTTAAACTCAGGCATGATGGAGAGCAGGAGGTTTGAATTTTAAATGTTTCGGTTTTTAATATACCAGTATTTGTATAAACCCTGATTGTGTTCATCGCAAACAATCTGTTCAGAGCTCAGTGATTGCACTTTAGTTGCTCTGTTGTGTTGGCTATAAAGTTGACTTAGAATTTTCAGTAATATCTGCATTCTATAACATAAGTCCACCTGGAATTGCTCCATACAGGTTTAATTTCCTCTGCTACCTTCTTGTCGGACTAATTAGAGGTGAGGAATCAGTGTTTTGCATTGATGCATGTCCAGCAGAAACCTCTTAAAAATAAGAATAAAAAATCAAATCAAATCATGCACAAATTCACTTGATATGAGAAATATATCCAACAAGAATAAAATTAGATACAGCTCGATTTACTTAATTTGGAAGCCAGACAGAGATTTGTCGCTACTTCCACATTAAGTAAGTCAAGCTGTGTCTAGTTTTATTCAAGTTGGATATTTTTATGCCTGGATGTCTTAACCCATCATCATTTAACATTTGGAAAAGTTGTTTTATAGTTGGTATTTTTGGTGAATTGATTCTGCCTTGAATCTACCTAATTTAAAGGTGTACTATACAACTTTTTTGGTTGGGGATTTACCACCTGCTTTTCCATGAAGATGGTATTCATTTGGCAGGAAAGTTCTAGAGTAATTCTTGTTAGCAGGCTTGTCTCATCACAGATCTGACCTGTAACTTGGCCGGTTGGTGCCACTTGCTAGTCTCCTTGGAGGTGGATAAGTTAAATGCGATACTGTGGAACATTCTTGACAGATCAATAGCATACATCTCCATGGAAGCAAGCACGTAGCAGCAGACTTTTCACCCAAAAAGTGATGTAGTGCATCATTAAAGTCAAAAATACATCTTATTTACAAGTAGTTGTGAATGGATTGGCAGCCATTTTGAGTCCCACCAGAGCAAATATTCTATTGGTGTTTCCCTGAATGAGTTACATTTTGCAGTCCTATATTACTCATTTGTCTGGTTTTCTGGGCATTTCGTGTAATCAGCCAAAGCACAATGTATCTGGTTCGTGAAGTGACCCTTGATGGAAAATCTCCGAGCTTGATTGTGAAAATGGGCTTGTGTGAAATACTGTGACTCAAATAAGGCAAACGTTTTCTTTTGCTTTTTCATTTGCAGGATTGAAATACATTGCATCAATTTACTGACCCTCCCTCATTAAAAGGCATTGAGCATCATCATCATGAGGTGAGTCCTTGCAGATTCAACAACTAGAAAGGATGATAGCATCACAAAGCGTTGCATGTGGCTTTCTTCTCTTTGTCCGTTGTGGGTCAATAGTAATGAGAGTAGGAAACATACAATGGGAGCCACATAGGGATAAAATAAATGCTCATCTATCTCTTCTTTAATTAGGTTTTACCCCATAACTAGAAAGGTCATTACTTTTATACTTACTGATGCCCAAAGCCGATAACAAAAGCATTAAAATCTATGAATAGTGTTTTGACAGTGACAAAACATATTTAACTGAAACGTGTCTAGCCCAATGAGAGACCTTAAAATAGTCCCTTCATCAATTAATTTTCACTCAATGATACAGTGCTTTACTTAGCCAAGCATTCAGCCTCTTCAGACCGCTATAATTGTCCCAGTTAATTGCTTTTCAACTGGCTTTGATTACAAGGTCAGGGCTGAATTGCTGGTGTGCATGGCTCAAAGTTGGGTGCAGCTCAGCTCTCCATCTTATGTAGCCACTTCTTTTCTTTGAGGATCACTACAAATTACCTCCCTCTTCTGAGCCTCTTGTCCTCGTTCAAAATTTCAACAATATGAACAAATCATACTAGGCATCTAAATAGGGAAAGTACATTTAAGTAAAATCACATTTGCAAAAAACAAAATCATGGACAATTCTGGGGTCAAACAAGATGAATGGGTCTTAGCGTTTTAAAAGTGTATTCTGGTTATTGTGAAAACATCCAAATTCTAGAAAACATAATCACGCAGTGTAAGTGAATAGTTTAGCCTCTGAAGACTTCTAATAACAGTAATTGCAAAGCAATGAATGAGTGAATAAATCAATTAATTATTTTGATGGCAGTATAGTATAATTCGACATAAAGCTTGGAACAGTTTATTGTGTGAGATAGTGCAAGGTTCTGCAAGGTTACAGTACTTTATTGTCCCCGTGGGGAAATTCGTCCTCTGCATTTGACCCATCCCTCAGGTACCCCTGGGGCGACCTGTCAGGAGCACTGAGCGACCACAGTGCAGCGCCTGGGGAATCATCTCTAGATCTTCATCTGGGCTTGGTTAGGACCTTTGATAGAGGATTTTGTTTTGGTTTAGTTGATGAAATTACACAGGACTAAAGGAGCAATATGAGGATCAAACTCGTGATGTGATCCCTAAGGTGATCTGCTATTTTGTTCATCATCATCATATCCTCATTCAGTGCTTTTCTGTTTAATGCAGCTCTATACACAGACACTTTTGTGAGTGAGCGAGTGACAGGTAGATATAAGCAATCAGATAAGGAAGAATTGTAATTACCTCTTAACGACATGATGACACAAAGCTACTTAGTGAACATGAATTGTATTCAAATTAAAACTGTGATCTAGGCTTCAGAAAATGTGATTTCTTATCACTTATTTAGAAAATGCTGAAAAATAAACAAAATGCAGGTAAAGTGTCTTATGTTTATGTAAAACTTTCTTTTGTGTTATGTATGCTGATATAGAAGTATGGATGCCGTTGTCATGCTAATCACATTATAGTTAGTCTATGTAAATCAATGCAGTGTCCCCAATGCCATTGCACACAGCAGCCAAGAGGGGAGCTTTGTCCTTTCCCTCGACAGCTCACACGGAGGCGACAGAGTCCCTCTCATTACCAACACCACAGCAACCAAACAAAGGCCTGTGCAGTGTGCTCTTTACAGATAACACTGTGGCCTTCTATATAGGCCCTGGTGTATCTCACATCACATCTCATGCACTAACAAAAACACATGCAAGGCTATGTATTCAAAGGAAAATATCTCAAGCATACACTGATCTACAACAAGAATGTAGGAAAGTCAGGATATAAGGCTGTCTTATAAGCTTGCATTATATGAGGTCGACAAATCCTCCACCTTCTATTGTATATTTTGCGCTGTTTTTGAATATCAAACACTGTTTGGTTATGACGCTTTACACAAAATGTATTTTCAAAGACATACATTTGTCCAGACTTGGGAGCAGGACAAAGGCAACACCAATAACAATCTGTATTCTAACTATGTAAGCATTATTTTCTTCCACCTTTGAAGAGCTACGTAAAATCCCCCTCTTATAAAAAATACAGTATGCAAGTGGTACACTGAACAACCATGCAAAATAGGCAGCATAGCAGGACATAATTTCTGCTCCACTTCAGAGTTGCCCTTTCCTCATCTGGCCTTGTGCATGTTTCACACCCGGTTGGTTATGTGTGTCACATGTCTGTTGACTCCTGCTGAGGACTGAAAGTAATAGAACACACCGACAGATGCGCACAAACCGTAACCCACCTTTGCTTTTTTAAGTTGAATACATTTACACGAGGACTTCCCAATATGAAAATATGACTGTTGCCAATCATTTTCACAACCAGGGACAACTAAATCCATGACCGAATCAGCTCCCACTTGAAGTGAAACATTAAGTCTGAAGAGGCTAACCTGTATAAATAAAGGAATAATAATACATTTGAACTTTTAGGCCATTTTGGATAGATTTTAAGTTAAAAGAAGCATTTCCTTCATTTTTCTGGGATTGGGGCTACCATAAATTACAATTTCAAATTACTACCACTGAATTACAATAGCAATCTAAGAGTGTATGTAAAATACTCAGGCATAAAGAAACACTATCATTGGTCCATCACAGTTGTAGCCTATAGTTATGCTACCTCCCATGGTGAATAATATGTGCCATCTCGCCATCTCAAACCATCTGAGTAGATTATTTATCTTGCTGTCATATTGCTTTAATGTGGCGTTGCCTTCTGTCACAACTTGGCTAACACTCAGCAAGGTACAGAGAGATAGCAGGAGCAGCAGGGCGCAAAATGGTGGGCTTTTAGTGCATTTTCACATTGCCTATGCTCCTGCGCACATATCAGTAATTGTATATTCCCTGAATTGTACACCAAGGTTTGTCTTTCTTTTCACCCCATGTGTACATGCGACTATCTTTCCAAGGACATTTCAGCACAGGTGGCAGTGACCCGTTCTGCAAATGAGTTCAGGGTGAGGAATATCTACCGTGGAGGCAGATAGGATGTTTTTCTTGGGCTGGTAATGAGAGCAAAAGAGAGGGGAAAAATGCCAAAAAGGAGGAGCAGAGGATAGTGAGATGCCTAAAATATGCATCTGTCATCACGTGAGTGAGTGATAGCTTTCTGTGAAGGTTTTTTCCTCCTGATGCACCAGTGTGCAAGGCAAGGTTGTCTAATTGAGCCCTGCTGCCAATCACGAGGCTTGGTAGCACATCTGTACGCGGGTGTCTGCTAACTGTGTGTGTCTCAAACTGCCTGACACACACAGAATGCAGTGTCTTTGATCATCTGAGTGAGACTGTCCTAATTAGCTTGGTGTTAAACATGAGAGACAAGTGAGATCAAGCAGTGCATGCAGCCAGCAGATGATCAGTGCATTTTGGGAGGATGTAAAAACTAGCATCCCAGAACTATCGGGATGAGTCCGCACCGGCACTTACACAACAGCGACACAGGATAGAGGAGTTGGCGTTGTTCGTGTTCTAGAAGGTTTGGGGGGTTTTTGTTCCCGAGGGAGGGTGATCAGATGTTCTCTGTGCATACTTTGGTATCAATTTGTACAGATATTTCGTACATTTTATCTTGTTTGACGTGGTATTTTCATTCACCACACCAGTGTACCTTCTAGAATGCAGTAATTTGATTATTGGCGAAGTACTCATTGGAATGCACAAGGCAGCAAATGTTTTGGTAATGGCATGTCCTTTGCGTCTTTTTATAGAAAAACTTGTACCTGTAGTTTAAACATCAACGAATGCATGGGATACTATTTCTAAGTTCATATTTCAGTCGTCGCTCAAGTGTTATTGCGACTGGAAAAGTTTGCACGCTGAAGAAAATCCTATTTTCTAAACATTTATTGCAAATCTCATCGCAATTTGCATTACTTTAGATTTTTGGATTTTTTTCAAAATCATGCAGACTTAGTACCCTTCCTGAGGCAACACTCTTAGGATATAATCTTAGGACGTAGCCCAGATAGGATAATATCTGAGTTTTTTCAAAACAGTCTCCAAATGACTACAATTTAATCTTTTTCTACGATGGAACACTTCATGAAGAATGAGGGATTGCACCAACCATACTCTCAGGAAAATGTTTCCTCCTGTATTGGTAGAAAACACTAAAAGTATATAATTTAGCATTGCAACAATGTATTTTTCTCAACAATTGCCACACAACAGGTGTAGTTCACTTGCAGACTCCACAAGGCAGCCTTTTGTGTCAAAAGTGGCTTTGTTTTGCAAAACTACTATCTATTGGCTTGACTGTTTTATTCAATATAATTCTAGAGCAAAATGCCACACCAAAGCTTCATTTTTACAAAGATAGTCACAGAAAGAGTTTTGTTCATCTATTGATAGTAGAGGTGGGCAATATATCAATATTCAGATGATATCGCACAATGTGACATTTAACATTTCTCTGATTACAACGCATCCACTATTAAGTTTAAAACATTTCTGTAGGATTTACATAGTATCACCCACCTCTAATTGGGTGTGTAAAAACTAAAAACTGTCAATTCTCAATTCCCAAAGGTCTAGTGCTATTTTGTGCGTTCTGTAGCTGTATTTCCTGCCAAACCGAGTCAACAGAAGCCTACATGTGTTGTGCCCCTGCAGAGTCCTTCTGATCCCATCTCGCCTGATGTGGTCTTGGTCTATCGCCGCCACAGACCCAAGCGGTTACCACAGGACCCATATCACTGCCCCTTCTTTCCCCCCCAAACATTTATTATTACCTCTTCACTCTCTGCCTCATGAATAAACATCCCTTACATTCAGTCAGTGCTGGCATGAAATGGCCACAGCACACAGCCCCCCTGGCACACGCAGGGGTAATGCCGCAATCATTATTCCACTGCTGCGGTCCCACACACCAGCATATTTCACCAATCATGTGACGCCCTTCCCCTGGCTTTTCTTTGGATGACTTAAACAAATGATGTGGCAGCACTGAGGAGGGCCTGGGTACCTCTGCTCTCCCTGTTTACATGGACACAGCCCAATCTGCATAATTCTGAGTGGCAATTCGAGAATGCAGTCCAAAGATTTCTCCCTCTCCTTGGATTAAAGGGAGGGGTTTAAAGCGAAGGGGGTGGTGTTTTTGGTTCTGCCCCTCGCTCCTGTTTTCTCTCTTATTACGTGCCAGCTAACTGACAATATTTAGCATTGTTGTCTAACCCTATTTTATAATGAAACATAAAGAAAAAAACTGATTGTATGTCTGTTTTAAATGCGTCTACATAGATACACAGACTGATACAGACTGTGTTGGGTCTGAATTGCAAGACAAATTTTAAAGGGCACCGGCAAGTTTTTTACACAAATAAATATGTATGTTTTTGGAGTATTAGGATGATGATAACGAGACAATTTTGCCTGTCTTTGAGTGTATTAGTTGGGGTTTAATTACCAGACAAATGCTCACCTTTAGACCCTTTTATTTCTAATCATCTCTTTTGTAGCATTTTATTCACTATAAACGACACACTTGATAATCACATTTTGCATGTCCATCTAAATATCCATATACAGAAATGCTCACTCTGTATATAGGTATAATATAATAATTTGTAGTTATTGTATTGTTTGCAGATTTGTTATACACTATGAGCAACTAACCTTACATGAACAACTAAATGTCTGGTTAGTTCATAGTTATTTATGAAGAGAGTTGTACGATGAGAACTGAAGAAAGAAGGGATTACCACAACAGAAAAGATGAACGTATCCCATTTGAAGGATAGCCCATTTATTAGATCATAAAACAGTGATATGCAAAAACAGATGGTGTTTTCTGATAAGTGTTACAAAAATAATTGACTCGAGGGAAATTGACAGAAGATACGATTTCTAATAAAAATGCAAAAGTGGTAGTGTTAATATTATTGATTTCATTTTTGACATTTGTAAAAGTGAAGTGGAGCAGAGGCAGAAGATAATCTTGCAGCCTGAAGGATTGCTCACTGCTTCAATCTGTTATCGCAACATTTCTTTATCTACTTTATGTTCTTTATCAGTCCTGCTTCAATCCCAGCGTAGCAATGTGAGAAATGCTTCACAACAGAAGCACTCTACATGTTGAAATGTCATTGCTGTGTTAGCCCTGGATTACTAGTTAGCTTTCTCCTCTCACAAACACATTAACAAACCAACCATCAAAATGATTTAATAACATAAATAGGTCAATATCTTTCAGTGAATTTCTATCTGACATATTATTTCTGAAGCCTTGATGACTCTTTCGCTCCACTTCACTCAACGCTTTCTTCATCAGATTAGGAAATTAGATTATATGATTAGTTTGTGTATACCACATATAGCAACAACTAAATCACGTTAAACCCAAATCTATGTAGGTATCCATGTCTTCAAGTATTTTAATGCCTGTAATCGACATGTAATTATCAGAACAAGTTACCATTCACCTGTAGCGCTTTTTAGTGTTTATGTAACACATCTCTTTAAGTACTTAAGGAGGGGTGCGGTCCGCCTCTGTGCAAAGGTCATCTCCACAGTGATAGATGTGGGGTCATCTCCATGACGATGGATTGCAGGGGGTGTGGGCCGTCGAAGGTCGCACACCAAGGACAAGGCAGAGTGATTGCAGCCACCCAGACAGGAAATCGAAGAGAAGCACTCGGAGGGGGGCAGAGGAAAAAGGTGCAATTTCACAAGCTAAATTACTTGTGGGATAGAGCAGAGAAAAATATCACTGAGGAGGGAGAGAAGGGAGGTCCCGAACATCAGGAGCCGTTACAGTTATGATGACTACTATCAAAGTCATCTAACATGAATGAACATCCAATATTGTAATAATGGTCCATACCTGCCAATGACACAAAGTTGGTGTCGCCGATAACAGTCATGGCATGTTGTCGAGGCCATTCTCTGGCATTACCATCCATTTTTTCTATGCGTTCAAAAAACATATGTATGTTTTTATTTTTCTTGTGAATCAAGGGGGTACAATATCCCCTTTTTCTGTGCATGGCCCAATAAACCCAGTGAAATTTCAACTATTATTACTACTACTATTTTTGAAATAAATATTAATATTGGTACAATATTACAGTCATGAATTCTGGTCTATTAAGAAAGTAATTTAATTCTCTATTAAGCGAATAGAGCCACAGTAAATGTTGTTTCCACACATCTCCTGCTTGAAGCTCAGAAGTAAAGTTTGGCCTGTTGCCACACGCTTCATCATGTGTTTATTCTGAGACTGATGCTGCCTGTGACCAGGAAATATTGATTGGATTGTGTAACATGTTCCGCTTCAACATTACTGCATTTGCCTTTGGTATCTGATGAGTCTCACTTTGAACACATTTTAGTTATAACGCGGTATCATTTGAGCCAATCTAATAGACATGAGAAATATATTTGACACTATCTGATTGTATATTTTCTTTTATAGTTGTGTTCTAATATAAATGAGGCTTTTTTTTTGTTGGCATTTTTGATTCATAAAGATTAACTTAAAAAGAAAGTGTGGATTCATACAAAAACATGATTCTTTTGGATTGAGGGATTTCCTGGTGTACACCTCATTCACTTTGACTGTGTTTTGTGTTGTGGAGCACCGAATCATTAAGTCCACAGTGCCACTGAGCCCCATTGCCTCATTGCACCTAATTAAGCCCCTTGGTTTCCATCAATTAACATCATAATTAAAACTCACCACAGCTCTATGTATTCAGTGTTTGCTGATTCAGACAAATAATAAACATGACTGTCATTGCATTGCATTTTTTTATTTAACTTGTAGAAACTTATGCAGACAATTACGATACCAATATCCAGAGATGTAAAGTTCACTCACATGCACTTTATGTGTTTTTTTCTCAGCCAGCAACAAAATATCCTTTTAATAGTTATTTATCTTTCGTTTTAATTGCATTTTTCTAATTCTTGTATTCTGCATTGCAAAATTAGCATCATTTTATTCCAATTTTCCATTGTGGGACAAATAAAAGTGATCTTATCTTATCATGCATAAAACCTGCCAACAATGTAGTTCAAACCTCTTCAAATAGGAACTCTTCTTTCAAATGTTACTGCCCCGTGGATGTGTTTGAAATGCAAACTTTGAACAGAATTCTAATATAAAAAAAAAATCTATAATCGCAATTGCAATGCTTGTCACAAAAAACACAATTTGACGTTTTCCAAAATCGGTCAATCTTAATAGAGATGACAACTTATGGAACAAGCTCAACAGATGTCTCATGTGCTCAAATTTAAGGCTTGGCTATAAGCTATATGAATTACTTTTAAATGATGATTATCCTGTAAAGAAAACAGAAAATACATACATACACAGTGTAGTCGGTGTAAAATATGTCGACTCATTTACATAACAAATCAATTATTTTCTCCATCAGTCAAGCCGCTTGTAAAGGAGCAATACATGTTTGCACACTCACACATACACACACACACACACACACGCACACACACACACACACACACACACGCACACACGCACACACGCACACACACACACACACACAGACACACACACACGCACACACAGACACACACACACGCACACACATACACACACACACGCACACACGCACACACACACACACACACACACACACACAGATCGCAGCACCCCACCCTCCTCGATGCCCCCGCTCCTCTGTGTCCTCCTCTGTACTCTTCTGTATGCCGACATTCGTTTCACCAAAAAACACCCATACACCCTATCCTCCAGTTTCCATGGAAACGGCAGTATATGAGGCGCTGCAGAATCAGTGGAGTGAGAGGCGTAGCAGTCTGTCACCTCCGCCTCCCCACTGAAAATACATGGACTACACTGTACTACTGTATTGCTTTTACTGTCCTCGTTTTGACTGGCCTTTTTTATGTCCCTCTAAATTTAGCAGCGTACAAACATGTTACCATAAACTATAAAAGCCACATGTCTAAAGGGGACTATATTAAAATGTTAGCACTGGCTTGCAAATATTAGTATGCAATAATGTTAGTGATTTACCTGTTTATTATATGTGCTAAAGGCTGACTATGTTTCATATTTTGGGTTTTTTACAGTATATTTTGGCAATTACTGTATGTGTCTACAAAAATTGTGCTATTTGGTGATGTCATGACATGAAATTGTAGTGTTACAATTATTGTGAGGAAAAAACACCACAATTTAATCATTATTCAGTATTGCAGAGACCAGACGACAGTGAAATCTTTCATTTTCTTGCATTCCCGTTGTTAAACACGTTACTATTCCTCAAGTTTGGGACCAGCTTTATGAATCAAACTTTCTAAATGACAAAATAATGTGACAGAAACAGCCAAAAAATAAGGGATTCAGATGGACAATAGATTGAATCCAAAAAGACAAAATGTTGCTTCTAAAATGGTCAAGCTTATAATGTATTTTGTCCTTACGATTGTATTGTGGCCTGTATAATGACAATTATTGAACAGCCGAATAATCCTGACATCCCCACTGCTATGTAAACCACTGTAGGAACCGTCTGCAGTTACGTCCCCTTTTGAAACACTTACCTGGGGCCACGGTTTTGGGAGACTTAAGAGTATTAAGTATTGATAAATGTTACAGACATGCTTACATTCTGTGACCCTTTTCCGTCTGATCCTCTTGTTCATACGTGATCCTAAAGCACTCCACCCACACTTCCCCCGTCCTGACGCTGCCCCCACCCCCCTCTGCTCCTCTGCTGGCGGCTGGCCCGCTTTGGTTGCGGTAACAGATTACACCAGTGCGCATCATGTGACCTTAATTCCCCTCTACAGCTTCAACCACAATCAACCAATCAGGATCAACGATGCTCCAGGCGTGTATTTGTGCAGGGCTAAAGACTCTGAGATTGAGAGCTGCTTATTTTGTAAAATGGTGGCAATCATGTTCGCTATGAGTCACAATGCAATGCTTTTTTAGGCCATGATGCAATGCAATTATTCATATGAAATACTCTGTGTTTTTTACACGATAAACGGGAAACTGAACTGAGGCTTTTGTTAAACACTTGAACCGTTTAATCAGCGCGGATTGTCAGGGATTTCAAGATTGTTCAGTTAATCGCTAATCGTGATTATGTGGGACACAGTATCATCGTACGGACTGAAAAATAATTATTGTGATCATTTTGGAAGCAAAATGAATTATAATCTATACTGTAAAAGGTAAATCTGATGTGTTTATGTGACAATAAATATACTTTATCATTCAGTGTGTTTGATTTCATAAAGCTGGTCACAGACTAGAGGATTGCTGACCTATTAGACAATTTCAATGAGAGGAAATTCAATAATTTACTGTTGTTTGTTCATCACATCGATAACCGTGAATAACCGTTAAACCGTGATGTTTCTTCTCACAGTAATAATAACACTACACTTTTGATATGGTTAATTGTGATCCTGACGTACTATTAGGATGATAATACATAACATTTTTGGCATTTACTGGAAGCTTTACATGGTACGCTGCAAACGAGCCAGACCATAACTGTGTATCCTTATCACATTGAATCATAAAAGAGCAATCAAACAATGAGACCAACACATGACCCAACCTCCTGTCTGTGCTCATATGCATATTGTGACAGCTTGTGTTTTTAAAGGGGGGTTGACACGGTGAATCAGCAGTAGTCAGTCTAGAACCCGGCACGTGGCACACACTCAGACGACCTCATTCATCTCCAACAAACCCCCAAAATCCTGGCGCTCCCCCTCACCCCATAAACAGAGCTCTCAAACCCCCACTCTGATCCTGCCGCCATCATCCCATCAGGCCCAGCTGGCGGCGTGCGGGGAGGGGAGATTGAAGCGTACGGCGATGGATGATAAGTAGGAGTAAAGGGTGTAGGCGACTAATTGGAAACCAGTATTATTTCAAATGGTTTATTAACAAATGTATACTATTTTATAAAACTAGTTCCAACACAATATTACAGTAGATTCAACTTAACTGTAAGTGAATTGGAAAAGAAAATGCACATATTTGGGACATTTAAATCATACACATGGATAGAGCTGGATTTAAATGTCATGCTTTTGGATATGTTTTTAGTGTTTGAGGAAACAAAATTGTTATAAAACTTCTTAGAATTAAAACTTAGAATTATATATCAATATGATTTTGTTCATACATATTTTTGGTGTTTGTGTTTTTCACATTGCCAATCCACTTGACATCAGAACTATGTATCTGGGCTTATAATGGACAAATTTGATGGACTTTGAACCAAACGGTGCCTCTACTTTAGACAATAATATGTCTCTTCATTTCTGGTCTTTTGCGGTCTTTTCCCCCCCATTCTCTCTCTGGTCATGTTCTGTTTTTTGTGTTCTTCTGTTCAGTTTTTATCATATCATATCTGTCAAAATCTTGTTAAGTTCAAGATGGGTGTGTGTACATGCTGCTTTAAGGGCTGGTCTATATGTCTCTACAGGACACAAGAATTCACTTTGAAGTTAAAATGTCACATATGAATATCTGAATGCAGGTGAATTCAATTAAATAATCACATTTTGATGATTGTAAATTACGGTTATTCTTATTAGAGCAGAACAGCAGTGCAAGAAACACAAAACACGAGTTCAGGTAGTAAAATATCTTGCACATAAAAGAAGGTTTCCATCGACATAAATCGAGTAGTATATGCAGCGGGTGCAGTTTAAGTTAAGGGTTTAGAGGTCATTTTGGGATTTGTGTGGGCGTGTCCATTATGGAGATCAGACAGCATAAGCAGCCATTTAAACATTACATTGGGGGAGTGGGTCGTCTCTGTTTTGCACTATCTGATAAGCTGTCTGGTCTCAGCGCGTGTGGGTCTTTGTGTCTGCAAGGCCAACAGACGTGGCACCAGAAGCACCTATAGGCCCACCAGACCCCCACGTCATGCTGTTGTTGGTGACCTCTGCCCTTAACTAAACCTCGCGCCCCGACAGAAGGTGAACTGATTTACTAAACAAAGACGGATGACACAGTGAAGCCTAAAACGTCACCTTTACCGTCACCTCTGACCCCTCGAGTCCTGACCCAAACTGTGACTGCGGCCAAACACAACCTGCCCGCTGACACGTGTGTTCAGACAATACAGGAAAAAGAAAAACGTTACTCTCATTCATCAATGAAAACCAATACAATCAAATTATCTATTATTATGCTAAACAGATTCCATTTGAAAATAATAGGAATTAAAGCAGAACGATTTTTCTGTTCTAGCCAAGAGAAGATACAAATGGTTATATCGAGTTTAGGTCTGAGTGAATACAATTTGAAACTAAAGGCATTAAAGTCTAAATAACACATTGTTAATGTATAAACGACAGATAATATGGTCGGGATGCTATTTGCCTAAATGTACCATTGTAAATACATAAATACATGCAAAAAAAAAAATTGAAACACTGTGAATTATTGTTTTGCAGCTTCCTTCCAATAAGAGATCAGTAAATACAGTAAATGTATTAGCTATCTGGTCTTATTTATTCTTTATATCTTTGTAAAAGGAAACTGCATCTAAATATGTAAAGATTATAGCCAACATTTATCAGCGCGCCTTGGTGAAGGTGCTTTATCCACAGCAAATCATAATTTTTTAGTGATTAAGATAACATTTTCCACGATTCAATTATCATAATCCAATTAGAAATACTGTACTGTACAGTATTGGCTTTATTATCCAAGAAAACCCATTAAGGTTTGGCATTTTCAAGTGTTTTATGTTCAATCTCATACTAATGAATATGTACCATTTCCCCCATGACCGAAGGCTCCACAGATCCATTTGGTTGAGCCTGTGTTGTAAGGTAATTGGACGTACTCCTCTCTCTGAGTCATGTGAAGTCTTGCTGTGCACTGCCTGTGTGTTGGTACCAGATGGTCTGGCAGAAGCACCTTGTCGCTCGGCTGTTCTCTGTGCCAACTCCTTTTGGCCAAAACCAAACAAATCACAACTTATTTCAATCCAAAATGTTCTGAATTTCTCTATCAGCTATTTAGAGAGTTTTAGATTCCCAAAAAGATACTGCATAATAATGTGTAACCCACAAGCATTATGTTGATTAAACTATAAGTAAATGTTGCGTTCTCATTCAAATCTGTAATGGAAATAGTAAAAATGAGCAAAATATGTCATTTGCAGACACAGAACCAGGGTTTGAATTATACTATAGCTAGAAACAAAGTTAGTTAAAGATCAGAAGTCATTGTAGAGCAAGATTATTTTATCATCCCAACTAAGAATGTCAAGATTATTCAATTCACAATATAATCAAAACAATTAGAAAATAATACTTAGAATCAAATTGTAGGCAGCAACAACAAGTAATGTCTTCACTCCAAAAACGACAAAATACATTTAACGATAAGTACTTTCTATCTGGATGACAACATTTTATGTTCTGTTTTATCATACATTTTTTCATCCAGAACATTTTATTTCCTACAGCTAGACTTGTGAAAGAAAACCAATTAAGGATTTAGTCCACACAATCTTGAAAAAGAAAGATGTTTCTTCTCACAATTATTGTAATACTAAGATTTCATATAGTGATATCCTTAGCAACCGTTTCCTCTCCAATTCAAAACCATGTTGTTGCTCTTGATATGCCACTTTTCCCTAATGTTATAAGGCAATTAACTTTTTGTGAAAATAATGTACCCATCTCTCGCACATTTTTTATATATTTAAAAAATATTTTTATTGAAAGTTGTCTCTGACAAGAATGTTGATGAACAATCTGTAATGTCTCCAGACTTGGTGAACTCTCCGAAGGTCAGACGGAGGAGGAGAGTGGAGCCACAGTGGAGGACAGATACAATGGACACAGAGCCATAGGGTCTTCACACTGGTCCTTATAACCACATTACATTAGTGCGAACAAGCTGTAATAAGTGACACTGTCATTAACCTCTGCTTGGCCTATAAATCAACATGGATTCATGCAGATAAGACCAAGTCCCCAGTTTACTGACACCAAAGAACCTCACATACATGGAGACACTATTGTGATTCATACAAGATACAGAAATAATAACAGTGATTGCTGGGCATTTTGCAGTTTGTATATTGTCAACCCATACTACAATTACAGTCGTTTTCCTGTTCCCTTTCTGCATGCTTGGGTATTATCTATAAAATGACTATTGATTGACTTATTTTTAGAGATAGAGCATTTGCTATCGGCCTTAAAGCTATTGTTGTTTTTTGTTTGAACAGTTAATTCTGCTGGAAAATCGGTCCATCTCTTAAATATTATCCCAGTTTGACGGTGGTCCAAAAATGCACCTGTATCCTCCACTGGTGTCTAGTATTTGCTGTTGGAATGCGTAAAGAAACTTCTTATTCTGTAGTTTTCTAAGTGCACTTGTGCTTCTGTTGAGTGAGACATAATATGAACTAACTTCATGTTTGTGCTGTAACTTCTTGAACCGCTGAACAATTTAGACCTCACAAGAGCTGCAGTTTTAGAGAACGTCTGAACCAATGGTCACTATTGATTCACTCAGACCATGTACTGCAAGTCCCAAACATAGCATCACCAGGCAACTGTCTTCCCATTAATAACCATGCATTTCTTTCACAAAGACAGTTCCATAATCACTGTTATGACCAGCAGGTGTAATATCCCTGTATCTGTTCGTTTCTGTGGCTATTTTGAGGCTCTTTGGTCTTGGCTCCTGGTTGAACAGTGTGTGGGCAGCACGGGCAGCTGCTGTGTCTCTGTGGTCGTTGGTAGGAGAGACAGGAGAGAAGTCCATATTGCGTGTGACTTTGGAAAAGGTAGCAGATATGGCAGTGTGTTGCAGCCATCTGTCACCAAAGCTACAGCAGCTAACGTGCAAACAAAAGAGAGCCGCACTATTCGAGCGACTAGCTTGGCCCCAGCTCTGCCATTGTCCTATTGATATTTTGCAGTGACATCACAAGGGGGGGGAATGCATGTACGGCGGGAGTACAGTGCCCTGCCATGGTGACACAATGCACACATTGGCAAATTCAGCCAGAAACGTTTTTACAGGGTCTAAAAAGTCCAGAAAAAAATAATACAGCCTCAATACAGCCAGTTTAGGCATTTCCCTATTTTAATCATTTATCGAGTTTGCGCCAATCATGTTAGAAACTGTTAAAAATGCTGTATTTAACTTGAAGTAAACATGTTTAAAGAATAAAATACATTGATAGCATGTTAGATGTGCTGTAGTTCGTCCACGTATGAGTTGCTGTAGTAAGTCTAAGTTTGTGCGCTTGAGCTGTAGCATCTGGGCATGCGGCAGATTGAATTTTGATGCAAATTCTGTGCTGCCTCAAACGGGGGAATCACAGGGACCAACAAAAAGGGTGAGTGTAACTGACAAACTGTTGGCTAATGCTAACGTGAGACTTAAATGTTATTTGAGACGGACTTGTTTTACTGCGTAAATCAGCTCACCAGTTGTAGCTCCAACTAAGTCAGTTCATTATGGTCAGAATGTGTTAAAACAAAGCTCAGATTGAAGTGTAATTTGATTTACACGGCTTCAGACAGAGCCGTGCCTCCAGTTAGCTTCATCTCCCCAGCTAATGTTGATGATATCACATGAAAGATATCAATAGGCTTCATGGATACAAAGATCTTTCCACCTTTCCCTTCTCTGCTCTTTGTGACCTGTGCACTGATTCTCTCACTGATCTTACACGAGTGCCCTTCTTGACTCAAGCCGCATTTCTCCAGATTTGGTGATGCCACAAAGTCTACATTGCCATGCGTCTCTTCGTCAGATTATCCACTGTCCACTGATGATGCAAATTAGACTTAATTACTTAAATTCAGAAGACACTGTTAATTATTTCCCTGGAAAAGTGACAACGTTTTAAAGTTTTTTACTTTAGGTCACTCACCCGTTGGTTGAATTGGGGTTCCCTAATCAAACAAATTGGTCTTAGGCCCCCTTTTGACACAAGGGGCCCAGCGATGCTTCAAATCCTAGAGGGCCGACTGACAGCTCCTTAGGAAAAACCTATTTCAATTACTATAAGAGCCTTGGCTTGTTTCCCTTTATCCTGTTCTATAATGGACCATGCATGTAGCCAGTCATGCAAATGACTTACACCAAGGTCCTTTCTGTTTCAGAGACGTTCTTCTTAAGAGGGCAGGCTTGCTGTTGGCACACGCACTCATCCTATAGTGTGTGAAATTAACTATTAAATAAAGCTTCTTATCCTTGATGCTTACCTGACCCTTTTGGTGAGGTCCAGGGGAAACAAAAACACACATAATTGGGATGAAGTAAGAGCTCACCACACAGGAATTGACAGTGTGACTCTTGCTGCCTTCAAACAGAATTTCAAAGCCAAAAATACTGTTTTGTTGAATTATACAATAGTTAGCTATGGGCAATATTGACAAAAATGTATACCTCGATATTTTTGGACTGTTTCAATAACAATATTCTGATAATGTTTTAACAATGCATCAAGAATGTGCTCAAATGTGTCTGTAAATGTCTTATTCAGGTTCAAGTGGAACACCTAATGTGATTGGAAACACAATGTGATCAAAATTGAGGCAATTTTGAATTGTTTTATTTATAGACATTTATTATATTATAATATAGACTAGATAGAATAGACAGATTTTTTGTATACCTCCAAACGATATAATATATCTTATCTCTAATCGTAGTCAGCAATCAAGTAATAGCAATGAACTCAAATGAAGCATAGATATTGAATTATATGCAAAACACATACTGCTTTATAAATTATACTACAATTGGTGTAATAAGGTGTAATAATAACATTATTACAAACAAAGCATTATCTCTTTTGACACAATTGACTTTATCCCCCAAAAATTCACAAATCAAATCACACCAAAATCCAACTCATATTTTTCCAAATTAAAAAAATGAATATTTTATCATGAATATCCTATTTGATTTGTCTTTTTCAGCTATTTTATTCTGTAAAGTTCGCCCACTAAAACACAAGCTTTTGAATGGTATGTTTCCATAAGATCTACACATGCAAGGATGCTGATAGATCAATTAATAAATAGGTTATGGATTATAGATTTGGACTTCGAAACAAGAAGAGTAATGGATGAATTTGTATCATGTTACAAATGGCATGAAAACCTGTTGTATTCAAACAAAATGTTCAAGGACATTGGAGAGCCCTCTCCAAAACATTGAAATGGTTTTATTGTTTCGTCCACAGTGCCTCATTAATTACTGGGTTTGTTTCTGTTTGGGTTAGTTGAGTTAGTAATTATCCACATGGACTAAAGTGCTGTGGCCTTCTTCAAATTAGCTGAACTTCCATTAAAACAAACTCCTATAATTAAAAAGTGTGTGTCAACAAATATCCAAAGGGCTTTTAAAGAAATAAAGCACATTTTGCATAGAGAAAACATTTGCAGTGTTGTGCTCAGATCAGATTATGAGAACTGAAGGTGAAGTGTGTCCCAGGATAAGGTTTTGGTTGATGGGGATGATCTGATGGATTACCTGGCCATGGGATTGCATCCATTAGTAACAGTGTAATCTGCAGCGGTAAAAATAGTTCACCTAAAAACAGCAGAGTAAATCCTCGGTGGAAGATGAACACTACTGAAGTGAAAGGACTTGACGAGTTCATTTGTAAATACAGATACAGCATGTGCCAAAGAAATGTCAAAGCCTCACAACTTACTCTGTGTCTAGCAGTGCTTTCAAAAGTTTCATCTACTTTAGAACAATAAAATATGAACAACTCAACTATACAGTGTACTATTCAGTATCTTGGTTTTGCAAATGAGCACCTTATTCTCCCACAAAGAGAGAAGAATTAAATGTGAAGCGCTTATAAACGTTCATAATCTTCTGACGTATAACAGGATAGAGCTGTACGATTAATCGCAATTGGACTTCTACAATTAGATATTTCTACAAAACCTAAGTCTGTGCTATTTAACACAAAAAAAATATCAAATTTCCTCCTCCAAATCTAACCTCTGTTCCAAATCATATTTTTACAAAGTGTATTGGCTGTGGACCTCTCCATTTAAAACCTCTCGACTAATTGCCCAGCCCCATGGACAAAGGACAAATATGTACATAGACAGGACATCAATTAAAACAAACAAAGAAAGGACAGATTTGTGCAGCAAACAGTCTTCTTTTTCTAGTTTACTGACTGTACTCTATTTATATGTAAATGTAGTAAATCATATCATCATATTAACTAATTAGAAAAGAGATTTGTGCTGCCTATTTCTGTAGCTGCATGCAGTGTCCATGTTTTTAAGAGCGTGACTTGAAATATACAGCATTTTTGATTAGTATGCTCGGGCCATAGAGCTACACTGGGCCTCTGAGGGCAGCGGCACCATAAATTCTTTAGCATGAGCTGCACTTAGCCTTGCTCTCTCATCACGCTTGAAAGAACTCAAGCCCAGCAAGCTTCCATATTTAAGGCTGTACCACCTATCTATAAACTGGCATTCCACTTTGGCTGTTCTAAAACTATGCCATTAGACACAAGCATGGTACACGGGCCTACTCACTGCCATGAAAAATTAAAGCCGCCGCACAGGCTCTATTAAAGAGTATTTATATCCCTATTGAAAATATGACGACAATGACGTTGCGTTTGCTCATACGTGGATGTCGAAAGTTGACACAGTTGCAAAAAAATCTGATTTGGCTCAGACGTAATAAGATTTCACGAGAATTAATTTGCGTATTCTTTTTATTTCAACACATTTGGCGCTTTTACTTCGTGGCACATGCATCTACTTCGCTAAAAAGCCATAGTTGGAGTTAATACTGTTTCCGTTTGAGAGCTCCCTGTTTGCCCATGGACGCATCTCCACACAACAAAACTGAGGAGCAGATAGGATAGAATCTGAGGGAATTTTCAATGTGTTTCTCTCTCTGCCTGTGGTGAACACTGTGCGAGGGGGATCGGAGGGGGACGGAGCGCCGGTTGCCCGGAGACAGGGTTGTGGTTGCCTTAGTAACCTCAAGTAGAACAGCCAGTCAGAATAAAGCTTATAGGTTGGTGGGTGGTGCAATGCATAGGACGAGTGGAGGCTCATGCCAACACACACAGACACACGGGGAGGGAAGAGAGAGACGAGGGACGCAGAGGCAGGTATAGGAAGCAGGGAGTAAAGAGAGAAGACGAGGAAAGTAGGTCAGCGAGTTCAGAGGCAACACGGGAATCGCCTCAGTACAGCAAAACTACACTCTTATTTGGGTTGAAATAGTTTTACATTTGATATTATAAGCTTATTTGAATGAGCTGCACCTAAGGCATTTTGAGATTTCAAGTCTGATAATGGCTTTACTGTAGGCCTAGACCTGATTTAAAGGCACTGTACAGAATTTAGATAAGATAAGATAATAATTTGTTGTCCACACATGGGGAAATTGCATTGTTGCAACACAGGTAGATACAGAGGAAAAGGACAGATAACTTATAGGAAGTTTATCGTGAATGATTGAGTATATCATTTAAAGTGAGAAATGCTTCTAGAAGAGCTGAGCAAAATAAAACATGGCAAAAGTTATCATTTCAACTTTAAATAAGATAAGATAAGCCTTTATTTGTCCCATAATGCGGAAATTCCATTGGGTTTAAGTTGATATAATTACGTGCACTTCTGTGATTAATTTTCCTGACATTTCATTTAATTTGTCTGAAAATTAGACCTCAACTAACACCTTTAAAGACATGTTTACTGTTAGCTTGACATAAAACCATCTCACATAACTTTATCGGGATATTCTTAACATAATTCAGCATCCTCATTATCCACCGCATCAAGTTAATGAGCGCGTTACGCAACTTTCAGAGGCCAGAGTTGAGTGTTGTTGTCTCAGTAATGCTCATAGCAACAGTGCAGCAGTGTTACTTCCTGGTTCATGGCCAATTATAACGCTTTACACAGCTGTTTCATTTTGACCCTTTACAATATCCCTTCAGAATGTTAAGAATCTAGGACCGTTGCTACAGCAATTGACGATTCAAAGCAAAACATTATCACTTTTGAACGGGGAAAAAGTCCTCAAAACGGTGCATTTAACAGGAAGCTGAAACCCATGAATAGACCTGTCCCGGGGCGAGGAAGATTTGACTTTATTGTATGAAACAAATCACGTACAGCACATTTAAGTGAATAATGAATACGAGTTCACTTTTATTTTCTTACTTATCACAATGGATATGTTCTATTTTAGCAACGTCTTGCTAATTATAACTACTGATACAACAAAATAAGTATGCCCTCACACTCCATTTTAAATCTCTCCACCTAATGTATCTTTCCCACCACAGTGACTACCATGGGACCCTCTCTAATCTCCATATGAGTCAAATATTTAATGACACACACTCAACCTTCATTCTGGTTAATTGCGGTTTGTGATAACCCGGTGATAATGATGATCGGCTGGGAAAATGTGTGACTGTTGGGATTTCACACTGCCAGTGACGCTCGTGTCTATTGGGGTGACATTTTGTAGCTCTCAAAGTATCTGATATGAGATCGGAAAAAAACAAAGGGCAATGAAAATGTCAAGAGTCAAGTGGAATCAACACTTGTGAGGGTCATTGAAAAGGGCAGGAGGTAAATGATTGGGTGGGCTTGTTGTAACATCTGTGAAGAACCCCGTGAGCTAATCCAGATCTTATTCCAGAAGCCTGTCTGGGTGGTGCCATATGATGAAATCCTTCTTCCGGTTGTATTAGTTAACATCGGGCAGCCGACCTCGAGAGAAAATCATTTCGACACTGACTAAAAAGCTGTTTTCAGGCCGCCCAGGGATCAGTGCTTTGTTGACTTGCTGGAACTTGCTGGAACCATTGGGTATTTCACACAACTGAATCTACTTTATAGCATATGTAGCAGCAGGACATTCAAGCCAACAGAGTTCCTGCTCCACCAGAAGTGCGATTACAACGGAAGTGCTGATCCGTGGCAAAAAGAGGAAAAAGTGAGCAGGGCAGAATAAGGTGAATTGGCGAGCCACTGCCGTTCTCCGGGTGATGGGCAAAGCAAATTGTTTCAGTTATATCTTCACCATTCAGTGTCATCAATTCAATATTCTTCCCAATTATATTTTTTTACAAAACATTTCTCTCTTGTGTACCGGTAAATATCCACCTTAAAAATAAACCTTGACTTTGCAGCTAGATCATGCTCTACGGAGAGAAAAGGATGAACTGCACTATCAAAGGTCACAGAGCTAACATCTGCTCCTCAGAGTCTGTTCCTCCTGGTTTTTGCTTATCTGGACAATGTTCAGGAAGTGGTCAGCTCTGTCACTGCTGCCTTCTGTCTGATACTTTATCATTTATTTAGGCTTGAAGATTGAACCCTTTTGAACACCCGGACTCAGCGTTAACGTGAGCCTTTACCAGGGGGCGGTTCCAGGTTGCTCTTTTTCTACCTTCACGACTTTAACGCTGGCGTAAAGAGGCCGGAGTGGGAAGGTGCCAGTACATATATGATAACGTTTGAACCAATGACTGATAACTGTGGCATTCAAAAGTACCCCTTGAGTGGGTAATGTTTGTCATGGCGAAGTCCAGGCAAAGAAAGAAGTGAGGAATAAAAAAATTAAAGTACAGCCGTTGTGTCTTTTTTTAATCTCACCTTTATTTACTTGTTTACGCAGTGCAGAGTGCTCGCTTTCAATTCAGGGGCACCCGAACTAAACTGAAACTAAACCAGGTCCCGAATCTGGAGATGCTGTGCACAGAATGCACCACAGCCCACGCACACATCTCTGCTTATAAACTCGACTTGTGCTCCATGAACGAGGGCAGGCAACAGAGCCACGGGAGCGGATGATCCCGAAGTGCACACCCCCGTACTGCTGCAATAACCCACGTTTGTCCCAGTGCCGGGCCTCTGAGCCCCCGGTGACGATTGTCCCCCAGTGCGGTGAGTTTATAGGCAGAAATGTGCCAGAAATGGACATCTGAGTGCTCGGTGGGATGCGTTGTTTACACCACGTAAAATTGGATTGTATTCATTATTCCATAACTTATCATTTGTGTTGTATGTGTTATATGCCCATGAAGGGTTTCATTGTGATTATTTCGTCCATATGGGGATGGTAACACGACACCAACGTACTATAGTTTTGAAGTACATTCGTTACAATTCTAGCTGTTCACAGAATACGCCGCATCCACCTCCACCTCATATTCATGTTCACACCTCTCGTTTGGAATTCCACACCCTGCATTGTCAGCAAATGCACCAACGCAATACGTCAGGAAATGAGCTCTGCAACGCCTAAGTAAAGACCAGGGGCAAAATATGGCCCTTTAAATATGGAAGTTTGAAAATGTCAGAGTTTATTTCCGAAACATGATGGCAAAGGATTTTAGCTGCAGAGGAGGATAAATCCTTGTATGCCACTACGTTTACATGCATGCCAGGAAAACTGAATAACTGGCCTGCTCCACATTTGGAGGATTTTTTTTGAGGTTTTGGGACAGTTTGTCATCTTTTGTCACTCACTGAAAATGCACATAATGTGTTTGTGAGTATGGATTTCTTTCTGACTTACTCTTTCTTCGACTTCTGGGTATGGTGCATACTGACTAGTTACACTAAAAGCTGACTGACTGTAACCTTGGCGGAAAATGGGTTTCTCCCACAAGCTAATTATGCTAATGCTAACACTGCTTCTGAAGGAATGCCCCCAGCCCCAATGTGGCTGTGGTGCGAGCAGAGAGCCGCTTTGAAAAAATAAAAGCCGATATGGCTGGCCCGGATGTGGAAGGAGACAGAAGGCGCTCTGTTGATTAGGAACAATGTATTTCAGAAAATACAGATGAGTTGCGGGAGCTGAAATGGGAGATGAAGAAACTGTGGGCAGAGAACAACGCCATATGAAGAGTAAGATTCTGGATTTGAAGTCCAGATCCCGCAAACAATATGGTGGTTGGAATCTTCATGCCAGAAGGCAATAGAGGAACCATAAATGGCAAATTCCGCAACTAAAGGAGGAAATCGGATTGATTCATATTTGGAGTGAGATGAACCCCAGTGCACGCCAATACACCCATTTTTGTAATCCACGTATAATCTACTCCAGAATAGACTACTTTTAAAAAATTTGAAAGAGACAGATAAAAAAAATGCTGAGGCAGATATAGGAACAATAAACTTACGTTATCATGCTTCTATCTACATTATAGTAGACGGGGGAAAAAGTCAAACAACATTGACACTTATGTGGAGGAAAATTGAGGCAGAAAAACCTGAATGATCTGCAACAAAAACTAAAACAGCTGGAGGTGAATTGTGCCAAGAATGGGAATCCTCAATGGGACTGGAATTTAAAAAGATAAGAGAATAAAATGAATGATCTGACGTCACAGGACATAGTTAAGAAAATGCTCTTTACCAGCCAAAGATATTAAGATAGTGGACAAAAAAAATCTAAATAATTCTTTTGGAAACAACAAGCTGAAAGAACATTTTTAAAAATTGGAGACAAGCAGAGTATTGTAGTTTTAACCAAACGAGACCAAATTCAATCATCGTTGTAATCGTTCTACAGAAAAATAAAGAAGATTAAACTCTCCCTTGAACACTCTCAATTTAGGAGCTCATAGAGACACATTTCTATTCTGAACATGGACTATTGGTAATACACTTCAATAGTGTATAAAATAATGGAACAAATACTCCCAAATTAAATTCACAAGGATCAGACAGGATTTATTAACAAATGACAGACTCAGGACAACATAAGACGATCTTTCCACATAATGAATCATACAAAAACAGCAAAACAAAGCTGTAATCATTTGTTTGGATGCAAGGAAAGCATATGATTCTTACTTATTTAAAGAGCTGAGCAATTGACACTTCATACACGGGCAGCCAGTTGTTCATTTGAGAATAGCATAGTTGTATTTACTTTTGAACCAGTCCAACAAATACTACTTGTGACCAGTTTGAAGCGTATTTGATTCTAGATCCAGGACATAAAGCTCAGCGCGACGCACCACCATCATAGATAAAATGTTTATTCAGATGTACCGCTATGCACCTGCGCACGCCTCAGCCTCTGTTTACAGCTGCAATAACTTTAGGCTACGTCACGGGGTGGGCAGGGGAGGCGGCTTACTCTTCGAGAGGGTGGGGGCGAATCTCATACTAAACCCATAATAATAATGATAATAATAATAATATAATAGATCCATGACTTAACCGTTTGCATTTCCGAGTAGGAGAGCCATGGGTGATATTTTATAACTATTATGTTATGGATGTTGCACAACTTTTATTATTATCAACAATCAACTTAGCGTAGACTATGAAAGAGCAAAATATAGGACCTGTGATAACAAAAAATCTTGAGGCACTTTTATTTTGTTTCTGTCTCCATTACCTGTGAAAACATAGCGTTCCTGGAGTCGATCATTAACATAAAATATAAAATATAATTTATTATATATTTGCTTTGTTTGCTCTAATAATTATGCTTGGCAGGTTTTTCCAAGCAGAATGGAGTTGTATTTTACAGTGCTTTTTTAACTTTAGGTCATTTGAGCCTGCACCCCTTTGGTATTTCTGGGTTCATAATTGTGTTCAGCAGAACTAAAGCATAGCTCTTGATAAAGCACATTTGATGATGATTTAGTTAATGAGGCTTCAAATCGCCCTTTTATCTTTAACCAGGATAACATAGCATGTATCCAATTTACGTTTGTTCTGTGCGGACATCAGACATCGATCCGCCTTGTTTTGGACCAATTGAAGCAACTTGATATTTCTACTCCAAGAACTTTGGTCTCTTGTACCTGCTCAACATTTGTATCGTTCACGGTTAGGCTGAATTGGCAAACATTGACAACCCTAAAGGCAAGTCATTTGTATCCATAAAAAACAGGAAAGGCCCTAGACAGCTTCCCTGTGGTATGCTGCATCTCTTTTGTCTGGAAACTTACATGAAAGAAAACAGTCCGTCTCCTATTCTCTAAGTACTGGTAACTCTGAAGTTCAAGTAGTTCTGCTGGAATGAAACTGTGACCTCACATTTGTCTTGACAAAAGATTAGTGTCAATTACATCAAAAGCTGAAGTAAAATCTTGTTATCTAATACTGCAAGTCAGTCATTTTGTCATTTGTAGTGGTTGAATGACCAACTCTGTAAACATGCTGAAAGTTAGTATTCAAGTTATTATCTGAAAAATAGTTCTGAGTTTGTTCAAAAACGATCCTCTCCATAATTGTACTCGGGTTGGCAGTGGATTAATCAGTCGACTGTTAGGACCACAGAAAGGTACAACTGTCACCTTTAGTAATGATAATATTTTTGTGCAGTTTTCTGAGCTTTTGAGTTTATTATTGTAAACTCAAATTCAAGGTCAGTATTATCTACACCAGACGGTTTTTCTTTGCATTCAATCATTTTTCTACTTATCGCTGTGTTACTTCAGTATATTCAAATTCACAGGTCCTTCCTACCATGACCTTATTTCTTATTTCTCTTTTTTTTCCCTACTTGACCCTCTCTTACTTCAGTAAATTAAAATGTTTAAGTGCTGCCTACCATGAGCTTATTTCTTATTCATATTTCCGCGTTTGTGTTATGTGTTTGACCCATTTAAACTCGCAGCGTTTTCATTTTCTCACAGTAATAATTACTTAGCTGATTTGCTTTTTCCAGTAGCTTTATAAAAACTGGGCCCCTGATTCAAGAAATGATGGAGCACTTTTTACATTCCTTTCCCTGCATGTTATTTAGAATACTCCATTATTTCTTACTGTCATGTTTATCATTTATTATCTGATTTCCATAAAGGGTCTTCCTTTTCTTATTATTCAGTTAAATCAGATCATTTCTCAACTTAAAAAAATTCCTGCTACAAATGATATTGGTCCAATGTCTGGATACAGACTGACTTAACTTTTAGATATATTCATTTAAAGTCTATTTGACGGGTTAGACTACACATTTCACTATAACGTAAGGATATTTCAGATTTTTTATTAGACCGTTTTTGTAAAGTTTATAATTGTATTTCTTGGTTGGACGTGGACAGCAAATATGACAGGTAGAGGTAATGCCACTACTGTTACCTTGCTCCAGACTGAAAACAAGAGCTACAATCCATTTAAATTACATAAAACTGTGTCAGTTTAGTGTAAACTGTCTATGTGTTTCTGGGGTCTCATTTAGATGCCAAAGGTAGAGTGATTCTGCTTTAGAACTTAGCTCTATTACTGTAACGGAAGTAAAACTATGAAAACGTTTTAATATTTTTTCTATACTACCGAACTAAGTCATAATTACTAAGTCATATAGACTTTAAATAGCAAACGGAATATCTTACATACCGTATTTAGGTGTAATCTTCCACAAATATTTGTCAACCATTTTACAGAAAAACTATACTCTTCTTTTCTTCACCATGAAGAAAGATCTTGAAAAGTGGAATGTTATTCCATATTTAAGTCTTAAGTCAAAGGATAAAAAAAATAACGCTTAGCCCAGATTTATTTATATATTCCAGACTCTCCCAATATCCCTCCCCAACCAACTGTTTGATGAGAGGAATAAAACAATCTCCAGAACTGAATGGTAAGGCAAAAAAAAAAAATCTTCAGTGGCTGTTTAGTTAAATTATACATTTGTGATGTTTTTATTTTTTGGGTCCAACATAATCTATTGGGCATCTCAAAAACAAAACAAAAAATGTGTTTAAAGATTATTTTCCGTATTTATCCATTTAAGTTTTGATGTATTTTTTCCAATTTGATATTTATTCCACCGGGAAAGTTCAGAGATAATCTTTAAACGTGGGAGTCCCTACTCAGAACACACAGAATAAGATGTCAAATTTGCTTATCGACCTTATTCCGCTCCATCCACTTTTCCCTCTTTTCCCACGTGATCGACACTGTGGTTGTAATGGCACTTCCGGAAACTCCATTGGTTTAAAAGGAGTACAAGGGAAAAGTCTTGCCGCTAAATATGCTATAAAGTAGGTTGATTTGTGTAAAATATGATGTGACCAACATGTTAACAATGCACCGATTCCCTGGGCGGCCCAAGACGGCTTTTTAGTCTGTGTAGAAGTTATTTTCTCTCAAAGTCGGCAGCCCTATGTTAACTAATAAAACCGGAAGAAGGATCAATTGGAATGGCGGCACCGGAGTAAGGTGAATACTGTCCTATTTGTATCCTACACCATAAAATCACCAACGATTTTATTGATTGCTGTAATATTTGCAACATCTGGAAAATGATCTGCAGGCCTGTCTTCAAGGATGTGATTCAAGGATTCATGTAAAGCAGACGTAATAAAAACCTCACCTAACTGGGAAAAGGTGATATGGGCTCTCCTGTGGATGGAGAAGTCCTGCCTCAGAGAAGTAATAACGCCTCAGGGTCTTCTCCAGTGAATGAAGGATGGGGCATGAGAGTGACAGGGTTTTGGTGCAGTGCCTGCTGTAGTGTGGCCATTTACTGCTCGTCTGTGGTGAAGGTACACTTACATTTTTGTGGATTTAATAACATACGGTAGAAAAAAAGAACCTTTCACTCTTATATCGTAAAAGTTCAATCATTTTTTATCCTTTTTAGTTTTACTTACACTAACTAAATCATTTATGTAAGATTTTTTGAGATTGTCCATCTTGCAGCATGTCCATTCACACGCCACGCTCTCTCAGTCACACCTCTCTCCTGTCACTCACACAAAGCATGCTGGGAGCTTGGTTTCCAGGGCGACAGCGAGCCACCTTTCCTTGACAACGGTTCAGGATGCAGAGAAGACATTAGCTTGCACCTCAGGTGTGGCAATGCTGCTGCCTATAGCCCAGCCTTGTGCAGAACAAAGCCAAGAGAGCAGGCAGCAGAGGGGCTTGTATAAGAGAATGGAGAGGAAACAATGTCAAGAAATACTGCATACTTACCCAGGCACTATTGTACTGTATGTGTTCTGTATAACATATAATTCAGTTTTATTTATTGATTACATTATATTCACATCGGAACCTGGTAGCTCACTTCCTATCTTCCTAATAACTCAGAAGTGATGATTATGTCTCTTCAAAATAAACAACATTTATAATTAACCAAGGATGGTGTAAATGGTGCCAATGTTTTTTTGTTTTGTTTTTTCGGCTCTTTCCCAGCCCAGTCCCAAAGTAAACCTCTGGGGACTTGAACAGCAACACTCTGGGTATCTCTTCTCAGTGATAAATGAAGTAAGCTTCCTCTCTCGGCTGGTGTGAATTGAAATTTCACACAAACACACGCGCGCTCACACACACACACACACACACACACACACACTCCAAAGACCCTCACTCACTGTCCTAAATATGCAATAACACACTCCTCCAGCCCCTCAAGGCTCCCAAATAAATCTTCAAAGAAACTCTTGATCTGCCTAACGCATTTTACACCGCACAGACAGAGCGAGGGAGAGAGAGAGCTGCACATTGTAGCACAGCCATCAACGCAGTTACCACCGGTATATGATTTTGGTGTGGCCTTCTCCTGTGCATTTTGCAACAGAAAACATATATAAATTTCTATTTGATGTGAACGAAATCAAGTATTCTTTTTAATAAATTAGTTAGGATGTCAGCTGATCAGAAAGTTAGCTCATCCTTCATCCTTCTCTGTGGCACTGGTGGGAAGATCTATTAGCATAAATGAGTGTGTTTGGGAATATTTGGAGAAGCTGTATGTGGCCACCACAATTTTTCCACAAAATGGGGGTGAACTGGCAAGTGTTGTAACTACTCAATAAAAATGTTCATACCATAACGATTTTTAAAATTTTCTTATTCATTTTTTTTAAGCATTTTTGGCCTAAAGATTTTATTAGATAGGACAGTTCAGTGTGAAATTGGAACGAATGAGAGAAGCAAACTATCAGAGCTGGGATTTGAACTCACAACCCTGCGGCCGGCTGCACATGGAGTTTCTTTAATAAGATCATGTGTTCTTTCACTAGATCTGATATAGACCAAAAAACAATAAAACTATTCAGGAAATGTCAAATTTAGTTCTATTTAAGACATTTTCTTCCAGTAAGTATCTCTGTACAGTTGCATCAGTTATTAAAAGTAGCTTGCAATGACTCGACACGGGTGGGCACAGTTTACAGAGCGCTGCAGTAAACTAAATATCTCCGTCAGAACAGAAACATGTCCTTATTTTCTGATAACTAGTCTTTTACGACATGAAATCAGACAAAATGACATACATTTAAGACATTTAAATTAAACAAAAATGCTCTCTGTCCGACATATATTCACTGTTTGTGACGTTGTCCATTAAACATCATGCGGTTTTCTTCTTCTACTTCATCTGTGTACTTTAAATAATTCACCTCTGCACCTCCAGCGTTACAACCACAACATCGGGCTGTTTAGAGGCAACGTTCATAAGACTCTCTGCACTCTCTAACTCTGTTGCAAATCACACTACACAAAGGGCAAACACAAAAGTTACAGATGCGTATTGACTGAATTTTTGATACATTTATTGTAACTAGCCAACAAAGCATGTGTTCAATAACCTCGCACAACTTGCTTGGCGCGTCGTGCGAACTATATACGAGACTTTTCACTGCTAAAAGGAGGAGGCAGTGCTGAAGGAGACTCGGTGCATAGAGAATTGAGCGCAGTTAGTTGTGTTTCCCTTCGGCTGACGCATTAACAAGCCTATAATGGAACCTGTTAAAAAGCCGACTAGGATCTCCTCCAAAACTAACTGATTTAGAGTGCCCGAGCTCCCATAAGCAGTGGCCAAGTTACCCCCCTCGGTCCCTCCCCAGCCCTGTCACGGTGGTGGGCAGGCGCTACTCTCACACGTACATTGTATTTGTCTACTGAACCACACGCAATAGCAGTTTATAACACAATAAAACACCATGAGGAGGCTTTAATTGGATATAATGGGCAGGGAATGATGTTGATGATTTAACACCTACTTTTAAGAAGAGTGCATAAAAAAAGAACAGAATTGCACCCACGGATTCTGACTCTCATTTCAAATAGGCCATCGGTAAGTGATGCGTGTACAGTATGCTCTAAAGGTTATTTTAATTTCAGTGAGTGGCCAATAAACTGTAATTTATGTAATAATAATAATAAATGTAGTATGGTCTCAGTTATTTAATTTTTTTCATGTGCTCAAGAAGGAGAAAACAACTCTTGGAAATAAACACGCTTTCTGCTGAGGAAAAAAAGTTTTGGCCCTGATCACATGAAAGTAAGTTTTTCTTTTGTTTTTTCTTTTACTTTATCATACATTTTATTGGATTGATTTGTGTTCTTTTTTGCTTCCAGAGAGAATAGGTTGCTGGAGCATTTATTTTTCAAGTGATTTTTCAAGTGATTACATTTTCTCAGAAGCAAATCCATTTGTTTAATTTTACCAATTCATTGCCAATCATACTCATCATAAACATATTTCAACCAATACACACTTGCTATGCTATTTGATATTTTTGCGAATAAAAAACCTCTAGTATTTGAATGTGATTATATATAATATGGTGCAAATTGTACCTTTTAACATGTAAACTGACAGAGAAAGATCCGAAAGTGAGGAGCGGTTTCTTGAAAATGTGTGACAATAAATACAAAAACAGCTGGGTCAAAACACAATGTCACCCGTGTTTAAATAAAATGAGTGCAACGTTGTCTGGCTAACCCTTGAATTGATGGAGATTATCGGCCCATCTCAGTGGCGCCTGAAGCTGATCTGATTTGACAGGCCTGAACAACGAAAAAACCTCGGCTTCACCTCCTTATCACTCATTGCTGTTTGAATCGCTGTTTTTTTATTGACTATATCTAACAAATGACAAAAGCTGCTATGTTTTTGCAGCGAAGGACACCGAAAAACCACTTGCTCCGCGACCGAAACATTGCACTTTTGGCCTTTGTTACCCCCGCGCTTCATGATGGGACTTGCATGTATGTACATAATTGGCACTTTACTGTCATATCAAATTCAAATCATTTTGGTCCAGGGTTACACATTGGGACAGGACAAAAGCGCGGCTCGGTGCTCTTCAAGACTCACCCTTATAACTGCGGCACTGAAAAGTCAATAAAAGCAATCATTTCCAATCTCCTTATGGGACACCTAACAGTTCCTACACACACACTTCACCACGGCCATAGTTTCAAGCAGGATGAGGGGAAACGGGCGTGACCTCTGCAATAGCAGGCTTATCTAAAATTGTGATGCCATTTTTACATATAGTAGATTTTTACAAACAGTAAAATTGGGCTGCAAGATTTACTCCATTTTAATTGAATTTTTAAAAAATGCTTACAATTATTTAAGTAACATAATTTCATCTGTAAATGTAAAAAAACCTGCTTCCCGCGTAGTTTAAACCTCTTCAAACATGTTCTGAAGCGCGTAGGATTCGTTTAAAAGTCTCCTTCATTCATTAAGGCTGCGATACACAATACTACATTACATACATCATACTACACAAATCTAATCGTAGTCGCAAAGCGGAAAATCACAATTAGAAATTTTACGCGCAAATGTAGGTTACAAATTTCAATGCGTATCTTAACACTGCAGCAAAAAGTATTGAGCGCTAAGAGGACATTTTAATAACTAAAGCTTCAAAATGGTTCTGAATTGTGATAGAAGTTTGCAAGATTTTTTAAGACAATGAATTGACTTACCAAAACAAATTTTGCTTTGTTAGTATTATTTGTGGGGCGAGGGCGGCATGCTTGAAGGTGTCATAGAAGTTGCTGTCGTGATAATGTGAGCTCAAAACTGTGATAGAAATATGTGGAATTTGCAGTAGATATACAGTAGGTGTAGTAACATAATTTCTGTTCCAGTATTGCATTTTTGCACGAGTGTATTTTATGTAACACGTTATTCTTTAGTGGAAGTAACATTTCATCAAGGGTACATCTTCCACCTTCACTCCTGCACTGACAATTACCAAACCACTGTAGTGCATGTATATTTGGACAATCTTATTTTTCATATCTGTCTCTTTTTCCACCCACTATCTCTCTGCTGTCCTGCTTGAATACAGCTGTATGCAAAATCTGTCTGATGCTCCAACGCCCAAACCTCTCGACTGGGGCCTCGTCAATCTGTGCTGCGCTGTGGGGGAGGGGAGGTCACTGAGGTGAGCCTATATGTTTTATACCATCAAATCATCGCCTACATTCTCCAGTGAAAACATACTGAGCTACTATACTTCGCTGCCATTGTTTATATGTGCCATTGTACATTTTTCGCACTGTCTTTTATTTTTAGCTCCGGTGTTACTAAATCTTCCAGCCGCTTCTCGTCTCTCTTGACTAATGGTGTTACAGAGGTGTGGGTTAATTGCAGGGTTAACGGATGGCGTCAAGGAGCAGTGTGCCATGAATTTGAGACTAAAGACACATTTTAGTCACAGTGCATGAGTAAGTACAAGTTTTAAAAGGGGTTGTCCGCGTGAGTATTTGTGAAAGGTACGGGGAGGCAGGAGTTGAAGCTTGGGTTGACATTCAGAGCTTGTGAAGCGGTGCCAGTATTACCTCAGCACGAGAATAAGAAATAAAGTGTTGTTTTATTTTTTGGTTTGTTGGTTCTTTTTGTAAAGAATATTGTCCCAACAAACGCTCAATAAATGACTTTGAGTAGATTCTACACTTTTTTGTACACATTACAAGATAGGACCACAACTGGGCCTTAGAAGAGGTCTTTGCACACCGGATTATGGAATGCTATCTGTTTGTTGTGTGTTGTGATTGTGTGTTGATTCATGTTTTATTAATAGTCTTATCAACAGCATTGCAGAGGAATATGACCTACTGTAATGGCTGTATTCTCGTATCGCTGTCCACAAACGGATCAATGCAAACAGTTTGTGACATTTATCAGATAAGAGTGAAGGAGCTGCATATTAGCACTGATGCACACTTCGCCGGTCAAGTGGATCAACATTATCGATACAAACTCCTCCGTGGACAATGCATTCGATTAGGAATTATGTTTAATAGGAACTATGTTTTATCTGCAGAGTAGCTGCACTGGGAATGGAGCAGGGCTTCCTCAACAGCTTTTTGAGTTTGCAAATAAAATACTGTGTTTTAAACATTTTGTGCCATTGTGACTTATTTTTTTATTCTAAATGCATACAATTTATCAACTGAATTCAAAAGGAAATATTCAAAATGACTAAAAGAATCAGAATTACAAAAGTTTTATTGCTATTGTCAATGAACAGAATTCACAAACATAGGAACTTGCTTTGGTGCAACATAAAACAATGAAATAATGATAAAACAACATGTATTAAATCAAAAAGGGCATGCATTCAAGAAAAAATAATTAGAATCTGCTATATATCAAATAAAAATAGGTTTACTTTGTACACAAAATTTACAGTTAAATGTACAGATGAAATGCAGAAAGTGAACGGTGCAGTGCAGTTTATGGGAGGGTTTAAAGGGGAGTTGATGTTGAATAATTCTATAATATTTTAGTCCGAGAGCACTTATAGTTATGTGTGATATGTATTAGTGATTACTGATTGAAACAATGTATTTATGTAAGATATTGATTTTTATATTTTGTATAATTTGTGTTCATTGTTATAAAAGTTACTGTTTAACTTACACCAGGTCTATTTTAAAATGTTGGCAATAAAAAAGGCTATTTTAGAACCATATTCTTGATGCCAATGTCTGAAATTGTATGTAAAACTAAGCCAAGTGTAACCTGAAGACGATTCATCCATAATAAAGCACAGAAGGAGGCCTATGTCATTAGGTTGGTGCATCATAGAGAATCACTTAAAGCTGCATGTTTTAATGTTTGTGCATTTAGTCCAGAAACCTGTCCTGATTTTCCTTTGCACCTCTGTATGTGAGTTTGTTTGACTAGACACTGCGGCTGCTGCTGCTGCTGCTGCTGCTGCTGCTGCTGCTGCTGCTGCTGCTGCTGCTGCTGCTGCTGCTGCTGCTGCTGCTGCTGCTGCTGCTGCTGCTGCTGCTGCTGCTGCTGCTGCTGCTGCATGTAGTCTTTCAGGGAGCCAGGCTATAAGCTAAATCTTTGGCTATATGTGGCTATACTATATTAGCATTTCTCCAGCGAGGGGCCCCTTGCATGCAAATCAGCGGCCAGCTCCCTGATCGCGAAGGACAGCTTACTAGGCCCCTTGAATTGTTCCGGTCAAACAATGGCTTCCTTTGTCAATGTGTTTCTCTTTCTCTACATTGACAATACAGGAGGGTACTTCTGGCTCTCTGCTCTTAAGACATGTTTGCAAAATTACATCACTTCATAAGGCTCTTCAAACAAGTAGCTGTGCCATAGTTTCCAAATAGCTAGGATTTTAGCCACATTTTTTCGTAATCATTTGGCACTGGTTAAAAAGAGAGAGAATGCTTTTCTGGCCCATCTTGTTTATGACAAGCACGTGAAATGCCCTAGAGCAGTTGCGAACACGCTTATTATATTAAATATATGCTACATATGCGTGCTTATATGACGCGTATAGTGACATTGCGCTGACCTTTCTCCTCTGCGTGTCCAGGCCGCAGCAGAAGCCCAGCTGTGCCCATTCGGCCCGTCAGTGCTTTACAAATCGACATAATTCAAAATTTCTCAACACCTCAAATACACAATTAAATATTGTATAATATAGATTATTATCATTATCGTTTTATTTTATTTTTGCACTTACAGTAAAGTCTGTGTGAGTAAATGTGCACAAACCGTTGCAGCTTTATTGCGGTGCATGCCTATGTTACTATATTTAGAGAGAAAAAAGGGCTGGTTTCAGAGTGAGACGAACATGGATTGAGTCCTAATGTAGCCCATAACTTTGTAGGAATCACGCATGTCAACGTGGTGCTAAAACGCACAGCACGTTTATCCCAGAGAACTCGTGGTCCAGGGGCCATAGCGCGCACCACTGGGGCCGACTCTGCTCCATCTTTTGTTGGCAGCTATTGTGGGGGCTGCGTGTTGGGATTGGGGGTGTAATGAGGAGACTTCGACCCCCCGATGGGGGTGCATTTGCTGTCCAAAGACCGTTAGACAGCGGCTGAATGAATGGGGCCTGGATGTCATTGTAATGCACATGGACAACTCCCCCTTCATTGAGCCTCAGAAGCGGAGGCCGCTGCTCGGCGCTGGCCGGCAGCAGAAAAGCGAGAGCAGCTCTCAGTGGGCAGCGGGCTTTGGGTGCAGGACTGTATTTGCTGCACACACCACGAGGCCGGAAAGCCACAAAACGGAATGGACCTGATGGATCAAGCAAGCGCAATACTGTGGATGCACGCACCGACCGCATCAAAGACGGGACAAAGGATTTACGCGTAGGTTGGACTCATTTAAACAGGCCAATGGGAAGTGCACACCTCTGCGGCAGGTGGTCTCTACTGTAGCTTTATTAGCCACTTCACACCGCACTTAGCATTAGAAATACTTGCATTAGCCCTGACTTATTGATGGTAGGCCTAATGCAGGTTTTGAAATGTAGATTGGTGAGACAATGGCGCAGTTAAACATTAAATAAGATAAATAGCGCATTTGCGATTCTAAAGGCGACATTAGGAAAGCGGGACCAGCGTTTCCCCTTGAACAGCGGCGCGCCCCCTTTGTCCAACAGTAAGAGGCAGCGACCAAAACTTCCGGGACCCATGCCCCTGTTTGCAAATATTTTTTTTTTTTAAAAAGGAACTTTTATTTTTTGTATGAAACAAATGTACTTTTATTAAGCATAATCACATTCAAAGATAGTCCCACTGTCGGAATCTGTATGTATTGAGCTGTGTAAGTTTAAAGATAAGTTTAATTCAAGCTAAACGAATTAAAACTAAATGGTGATATTCTCACCGATGCTTGGTGTGTAGGCCAAGTCCTAGACTTAGATGCATAAATTAATATTGCATATATTGACAGAGTAGACCAGAAGGATTTACTTGCACACTGTGCACAGGTTTATGAGCTTGTGTGCACGAAACGTAGGCCTTAGCAGTAAAACTCTCTGAGAGGATCCATTAGAGAGAGCTGTGGCCTGGTTGCTAAATATTTAAAGATAAAACACGTTAAATGTGGTTGCCTATTATTCTGGTGATCACCTATTGTGCGTAAAAAGTGAGAAATTCAAATGTGAGAGAGATGTGCATTTGTGATAAAGCTGCCCCCCTCCTTAGCACTGTTGTTCCTTGAGAACCCCGATTGCATCCTATAGCCATGTGTTTTGGTAAACGTCATCCACTACAGCTCTTTATCAGCAGAAGCCCATGTCTCCTTCTGCGTGTGCGGCTGACACGCTGCAGAAAGTCAGGCAGTTGGTTTCAAGGACATTCAGGGCTGATGAGGATTTAGTTTTAATGGGGGTAGAAAAGAGGGGGGCTTGGGCCCTGGGCCATGACGTCACGATACGTCCATGTAATCCTCTTGCGTCGAAGCCCAATCAGCGGAGACTCGGAATTGTCTGGGATGGGAAGAGAGGGCGCTCTAATCCTGGAGACAGTGATCACAGCCGAGAGAAAGAGCGCGCGAGGGCACGCGGCCAGCGCACCGGATTGTGCCTCAAAATGCTCAGATTAAAACGCAAAGGAACCAAGTGATTCGGGAATTCGGGACATTACTGAAAAGGGAAGAGGATTTTTCCCCCACTTCTTCTTATAGGCTCTATGGTAGAGACGCGTAGGGAAGTGATAGAGTGCCCAGTGGCCAATAGAAGAATCAGATGTAGCCTTATGTAAAGCCACAGTTTGTGTATCCTCTCAGATGCACGAGAGAGAGGAGGGCGTTGATCACCAACGGAGGAGCTGTAGCCAAGCCAATGGACCATACAACACGGAGTGGATGTACCTTGCTTGCTCTTGGGCTTTGTTGGGTTAGGAGTCTGTAGCGAACTCTGCTGATGGTTGTTCCATCATTTATGGCGACACAAGAAGCTTAAATGCTGTCAAAATATTCTAGATTGACTTTGTTAGAATATGACAGAAGATGTTATGCTTTGTCTATATTTTAGCCGAGCTGCGAATTTGCTGGTGTTGTACGCAGAGCTGTGGCGCAGTCATATCAATATCTTTGCATAGAGGTGCAGAGTGTGCCCGCGCGTCATAGTGCTGCTGCAGGCGATAAATCTGCTTCCAGCCTAAGTGGTTGTGCGTGCGTGTGCATTAAGTGTTCTGGAAATCCGCTTTAGAGCTGCATTTGTGTTTCATGCACGCAAAGGTGGGTTGTAGTTTAAAGTCGTTGCGATGTGCTCCATGGAAGAAAAATTGTGTGTGCGTAAGTCACGCGAGGTTAAAGGCTCTGTACCCGCAAGCGAGGTGACAGGGCGCCTTTTGGATGGGTTGTCACTCTGCGTGTTCACAGCGGACCTTGATTTAATGTCCATACAATTAAGGCACGCGGTGAATGCCAAGAGAGGAACCTACACTGCTTCGCACTCTATGCGCACATTTGGTAAAGCTGAACATGCTGTCCTGGATTGGATCAGAGGGTCCTGGTGCTGGACACATTACGCACAAACGCACGCTTTTATACGTAATGTAAGGTGTGGGACTGCTTCTGTTTGTGCTTTTGATTTTGACTTGTTTTGTGTTTATTGGTTTGACGGCTCTCTGGACATTGACAGATCGGACACGGGCCTGTGGGCCTTTTGAGGGCAAACTGAGCTGCTGCATGTCAAATTGTACCTTACAATTCAGTGAATCCACTTCGATATTGGGTCTCTAGTGATAATTTGGCAAGTTAAACAGATAATATGTAAACATATATTACAAATGTGATTTGTAATGCAACGTCGTTTTACCCAACAATACGATCGCAGTCATAGCCCGAAATACTTATAGACTGGCATAAGCGTCTCATCGACGGTGTTTATAGTGCCCCCTACTGGATGGGAAAAGGCATAATTTACCATTTTCCCCATGACGTTAATGTTAGTGTACACTTCTTTACTGATCCATGTGCACTGCTTGTGATTATTTAATGTAGTATTTATATAAAGAATTATTGGATCGCTTACATATATGGCATGTATGGCTTTCATTTTCATAAAAAGGTGTATTTTAGACAGTGTATAAAGGCCTTGCAAAATGTTTCTGGCTTTAATCAGAATTATTGCACTGATGACCATTGAGATAGTAAGAGATTGGGAAGTATAACATTTAGTACTAACGTTTTTAATGGTATTAAGAGTTTTATCCTTCACAATTTAAATAATATTTAACCATAGCATATTTGACCATAACATAACAATCAGTGGGCTAAAATGATATGCAATTTTTTGAAAGTTATGTGTTTATTGAATATTCATGTTGAAGTTAAATTGAATTAAGTTTGTGGTGATTGTCTATTTATGTGAAATGTGTGATATACTCTGTAACAATGTAACAATGTAATCAAATAAAGCCTTTCTATGTCAAATTGTTTCTTATGCATTTTGTGAAAACAATGGCCCATTGCACCAACAGCTAACCCCTTCAAATGCATTAAATTATCTATATATATATATATTTATATACACACACACACACACTTTTTTTTTCTCCATTTTCTTCCGCTTGTTCTAGTTAGGGTCGAGATGACTGGAGCCTAGCCCAGTGACTTTGGGCCTTAGGCGGGGTACACCTTGGACAAGGGCCAGCTCGTGGCAGGGCTGTTTCCCTTTTGTAGAAAATAAATGTGGTGAGATAGATCACGTGGGGGTGTTAAATCAGCACCCTGGAGAGCTCCGTGCGTATAAACACTGAGATACAGTGTTAAAGTGGGTCGCTTTGCCCAGTCCGCTGAAGACTATAAAAGTCTAGTTCATCCTTGACAGGGTAAGACAAAAGAAGGAACTAACTGAGCACTGTAATCCTTTCAGTGACATTTAAGCCCTAGGACTGCCCCATGGAGCTCTCTAAGGTAATTGTAGCTTTAAATCCGCTAACACAATTCACAACATCAAGACAAGGTAATTGCTGAATGGACAGTTTATTAAGGCTTGATTTCCTCTCGAAAGAAAAAACAAGATAGATCTTTTTGAACAGGTTATTATGCCCACTACAACTGTGGTCTATGACATAATCAATATTTATTTAATATTTCATGTCCTTCTTGTAGTGTAGATACATACTTTTATGGCTAAATCTTTTACACCATGTCTCTGTTACATCATACATCTTCAGACATTTTCTCTTCTCACAGTGCCATTGTTGAGCCCTTCCCATGCACTCAAAACCAGCTTTCCTGAGGGCAACGCTGATGTCTTCGGTCCCGCCCTTCACCTTGTCAAAATGTGAAGGACATATTGCTTGGCTCAAACCTAGCTACCCTTTTTTAGAAGAAAAAAAAACAGGTGTGTTAAATAATTTCACTAAACTACAAATGATATACTGGCCAGGTAAAATACAATGCTGCTAACATGTGGGTATTATTAGTGGGTAGTTTACACTAGTGTAGTGCACAATAATGGTTTTAAGATGGCATGTTGTGCCACTAGTACACTTTGAAAATGTTTATTTTCTATCCAAAGAAGTACCATCCAAAGAAAATGATGCAACATAAAAAGACATTTCGGAACACTATGCAATCACTACTTGCAGCATTCTTGGGAATGAGAAATTTGATCAGTAAAATACTGAATTATTAAATAGAACCAATAGGAGTGACTGTCGATTACACACATCACTGTGTCCTAGGATTATTCTTATTAGTGGATTGCAGTTTGACATTAAACCACACACACTTGATGTTTTTAGAAATATGTTTTGTTAATAATGGTTTCGGCTAATATCCAAGAAAGACGCAGAAACCACTTTTTTCTTATTTTTTCTTACTTGATGGTAAATCAGTTACATTAATTTTAGGTTATACATCTTTAGGCTTTCTCCATGTATATATAGATATATATATATATATACTTTTACATTAAAGCTTAGCATTATGACCAACGTGATAGATTCATCTGAACCAAATCTAGGTGGGGAGGGGCAAGAACAAAGGATTAAGACAGAATGATGGTGAATGAACAAATATATGAACCCTCCCCTTTTATGAAACAAAACACCATAGCAACAATTCATTAAATGCAGCAGTAATATTACATAATTTGAATATTAAAACAATTTAAAATGGCAAGTGAAAGATCTCTCTGACTGGGTTGAGTAAAGAAGCTAAACCTTCCAATGAAACATAGAAGTATCTCAAAGACAATCAACTGAAAGCATCGCCATGGGGTGCCAAAGATGTCAAAAGTACAATTTCTGATTTAAATGAGTTCTGGTTGTGGAGGACACATCAGTCCTTTGCTTTTCCTCCTCTGAAATGTCTCAAGTCCTGTGTGACTTCACACTATCCCTGATTTCTCCAGCAATGTCACTGTTAAAGCAGTTCTTTTGAAGAGTCATCAATAATTAGAAAAAAAAAATTAAGGCTCCAGAAAACAGGATTCTGAAATGAAAATTGTCAGTAGTAAGCCAAAAAATATATAGATTCTGTTGATCTGAATGAAAAATAGATAAACCCATCAAGTTTTAATATCTCGCAGATAGTCCGACATTGCCTTTGGGATCCACTAACCCTGTTGGCACAAATTCTGAAGCATGGCAATGCTGCCCCCATGTGGACAAAGGGGTCAGGACACATCCGTTCCTGATGGTATTGAAAAAAAGTGGCAGATCTTTTCCGTGGTGCAGTCAAACCCTGATTTGATTGACTTTGAGGGGATTAGCAGGGGAGATAGGACCAGTCCTTGAGAGAAGACGACAAGATGGAAGGAGGAAAAAAAAAAGTGTGGTGGTGACCAAGTATCACATTAAATTTTGTTTCCCTGCACAAGAAATGGATTGCAAACGGGGCAAAGAAGCACAAGTTTCAACATTGGCAGAGATTTGCCAAGATAACATGGAAAAACATGAAGGGCTTTGTTGCATTTTCATCTTCAATCTCTTAAATCAAAAGTTCTAGAGTAACTGCTGATCAAGCCAAGGAAACGTTTTCTATTGTTTATTCCTGTTTTGGCGTTCCTGTAAGAAACAAAAGACAAACATTTAAAACATTTTAGAAGAGCAAACTTTATGCAATTATTGAAGCATATCAATTGCATTTATCTAGATAAAACTAGATTTTACCTGATCCAACCGAGAGCGATTCTGTATCTGAGGCGGTTCAAAAGTCTGTCACCAAAAGCAAAAAGGAAAAACAATTAAGTCTCTTGTTTAATTATGTTAAGTGAGTGAAATGTTGTACCTTGCGCACCTCTTCCTCCTCCTCCTGTCTCTTCTCGTAGTGGGAGAAGTCATCAAAGATGGAGGTGGTGTGCTTGTACTGCGCAATGATTTTCAGCACCTGCTTGGCCTTCTCCAGAGGAACCTCCTGAGTATCGCGGGAGTTTGTCACCGGTTTGTTGTCGTTGTTTTCTAGGCGGATGTGGCGCAGCTGGCTGTTAGGCACGTCTTTAACAAACAACCAGTCCACATCAAACTTGCCCTTCCACTTGTCCTGTGCCCATACGCCAGCGCTGGTGCCATAGTCCACTGGTGAGCGCATCTCTGCCACGCCACAAAAATGGCCGCTGCCGTTGACGCTGTACAGCAGATAGACTGGACCTTTTCCATTCATGGCTCTAAACGCTCCGTCCAAGCGTTTGTTGCCATGCTCTGTGCTACACCATATGGAGTACTTGATGGACCGATGGATATCGTCCTCAGAGTAGCTCTTAATAATGAAAACACGACCGTTCTTCAAATTCCACTCAAAGTCCTTGGGGTTGTAGCTATGCGAGGCACGCAGTTTCTCCAAGACTGGATGGGACTCTCCACCGGGTCCCTGAATTACTAAATTCTGTGGACCACCATTTCCTCCCACCATTCCCATAACACTGCCGTCTTGGCCAGGACTGCCCTGCCCATAGCCCTGGTTCCGGTTGCGTGGGGCGACCCAGCGGGTTTGGGCCTGAGGAGGCTGGGTGTGGTTTTGATAGTGTTGCTGTGGGGGTTGGTGGTGAGGTTGGGGCTGTAAGGCCATTTGCTGCATATGGGGCTGTACCAGAGACTGTGGAGGGGGCTGCAGTTGACCCTGTTGCATGGGGGGCTGCAGTGGGAGACCATGGGGCAGGCCTAGGGGTTGCTGCTGCAATGGAGCTGTGGCTACTTTAGTCACAGGACCCTTATCCCAGGTTCCTATGTTCATGTTGTGTTTGATCGGAGGGGGAGGAAGAGCACCACCTGGATTGGACATCCCTGATTTCACTTTTGACTTCAGCTGCTGGGGTTTGGCTGGCTTACTGGCAATGGCAGCCCAAGACGTTGGTTTGGGGGGTGGCATGCCGATGGGTGTGGCTCCGTTCCCTGTGGGTGCAACAGCTGGTCCCCCAATCACAGAACCCACTGCCTTCACCCCTGAGCCCTGACCCGTGACATCTCCACCGATCTTCAGCCCCACCATACCCTGCTCTAGACTGTTCATGCCAGGGGCTTTGTTGAGGGTGTCACTATGAAAGCCTGTCTGCCCATCGGGCACCAGAGTGCCCCCTAGTGAACTAGGGGGATAACTGTAGCTGCCACCATACGCTGAACTTTGAGTCTGCTGGCCCTGGGAACCACTAGTGCCCCAAGCAGAGAAAGCAGGATTTTCAGGAAAAAAGTTAAACCTATGCGGGTAGATGCTGCTTCCCAAGCCCCCCGGCTGCCCAAACACTGTGTCCGGCATAAAGTGATGGTCTCCATTACTCAGTGGTCCGTAAGGGGTGAGGTAGGGAATCGGAGGGTCCCCACCTGTAGACCAAGGTGCTTCACTGAGAGGGTATGGAAATCCAATAGACGGCGCGTAGTAGCTGGACAGGTAAGGGTCTGTGATGGACTGGTAGCTGTTGTTCTGGATGGCAAAAACACAGAAAATAATCAAAATATAAGCATGTAAAACAGTCCTACATATTCAAATTAAATAGAGACGTATACCTGAGTTGATTGCCCAGGTGTAAGGTATGGCTCAAAATCATTGTCGTGGACAGTCTCCTTCTGATGCAGTGAACCATTTTGCACTGAAAAATATACAACATTTAAACAATCAAATAATTAAAAAAGGTCAGAGGCAGACTTATTTGAACTAATAATCGAAAGACTTAGACTTTCTCAGTTTCATTTATCAAAACTAATAAAAAAAAATGACAAATACTAAGTCTGTCACTATGTTCGCCATGTTAACATATGGTCAAGATAATAAAATAAAACAACCAGAAGAAAAGAAAATAATTCCAATGGAGGCTTTCGAAATTATGCCGTATCATTGATTTGATGATTTGCTCCCCAACAGACAGTGAAAAAGTTTGATTCAACTTAGGGGTATCAAAATATTGTAATACGTAATTACATACAGCAGATGTAAATATATTGGCAGCAATACTATTTTGATACATTGTCAGAATATCCTGTGCAATAGACAATTATGCCCTGTTATCATGACATTGAGATATTTTCTAATTATGCAATTAATTAATTTATCCCTCCATATTTTGTGAATTATTCTTAAATGTAATGGAGCAACTTGCTGGTGTAAACCTGGGTTTGTTTAAAGAGTAAACTTAAGCTTTTATTATACTGATTGGACTAAAAAACAAAGTGTACTGTACATCATACAAACACAATAAGTAAATCCACCTGCTGCAATCAGTAAACACACACTGATGGTCATCATGCACTATGAAACAAGAATGATCCAGTTTAATTTACCTTTAGATGCTTGCCCCTTCGATCTCTGCATCAGGTTGGATCATGCAGAAATAAACAGAAAATCTGTTATTTTTTGGGAGGTTAAATATTCACAATCCAAGGGTTTCATATGATAAAAAGGATGTATAAAATAGGAAATAAATCCCATCTTTTGATGAAAGTCCTCAATAAGTCACCTATAAAAACAAAGTTGCCTCTTTTGTTATGACTTCCAACTCGAGGGACAATCTCACATTCCCTCTTGAAGAGACAAAAGGTATTTTTTGAAAGACCAACAAAAGTACGATTATATAAATATAACTATTTATATATTTATTTTGGCAATGCTCCCAAGCACAGTGGCCAGTAAAACGAACCTTATATAAACGACAAAAACACGTCAATGTCTAATATATATGTTTAAACTACACTGTGGCAGATGACATTCATTTACAGTTATTTTGTATAAGTGAAAGTACACATTTCTTTACAAAACTCTGTTGCCCAGTATTTTAGCATTAGCTTTAAGGTTTCACGCCAGAGACACTCTGGTAGGCTTTTTTTTTTCTTTTCTTTTTTTTCCAATGTAGCAAAAACAAACGTTACCATCTTTTAGATGAACATGTCTTTTGACAACAGTTGGACAGCACCTTTTAGTGTGACATAAAAAAGACCGATCTTGTCAGATAACCAAGTGTTAGTGGCTAGTTAGCACTTCCGAGGAATAGCTGTAGCCCAGTGAATGCTAGCACAATTAGCCCCGAGCTAACAGTATATATGAAGCTCATGCGAGGAGGGCTACTTCATCCTTCCTACCTGAGGGTCAATGCTCGTGGTCGACATAATTCATTAAGCAAGTCCTTGGATTCGCGCTGAGTCCGGGCTTGTGACTGCGTTTCCAGCCCCGTGAAAGGAAATAAACTTTACAGCACAGTTGCAGTTAGCACTCACTGCTAATGTGGCTAGTTATGCCGCTGAGCGTAAAGGCTCGTAGTCTTAGCACAGGTTCAGCTGTGTATTTTCCGATCAATCTAACTTCTACACTGCAAGTCTCTCGCTTCGTATCAGGAGATGAGGCGAGTATTTGTGCTGGAGCTCAGCCTCTGCTTGTATATGACCGTGTGGACCTGTTGTGTCTCCTGTCTTTCGCCCCCCCTGGTCGCCTGATACTTGTCTTTTTTATTCCTCAGAGCCCTCCTCAGTTTCGTTAAAGCCCCGTGCACTTCCCCAATGGCCGCTCCATCCGGGCTTTGAGACTCGGCTGTAGTTCGGCCCGATCACCGCGGGGGGCGTAAGTGTCGTAATGGACCAGATCAAGAGAAGACTTCTGGATAGAAGATGCAAAGAGCCACTCTGCAAAACTGAAGGGGTTTCTTATCTGTTGTTTCCACTGTTAGTCATCCAAAATGTCGATCATTACCAGATTTATTGCCAAAACAATTTACAATGAAGTGGACGAACCTGCCTTGATCACAAAGCTTTTTTGTACTTAGTTGGCCAACATTGTAGTTGCTCTCTCCCACCACTAGATGGTCACATTATAAACTTAAAGACCGCCCCGAAACAATTTCTACGACAAAGTCTGAGGAATAAAGTCTGGCGGTAATGCAACGCTCGGATGCCAACCGCCATAAAACAACAACAACAACAACAACAACAACAATATTTCTATTTCACTTGATCCATATTTCCAATAACATATATTAAAAATATTATCTATATACATTATATATATATATATACATATGTGTATATAATTTTCTATTGAGTTTTTATTTCATAATTTTAAATCAAATCTTTGCTAATTAAATGGAATTGTATTTAATAATATGCTTGTTATACTCGGGCTGAAATCTAAATATTTGTATAAATTGTAAACACTTATTTACTGTGACTGGTACACAACATTCAAACTAATTTAATTGGGTTATTTTCAAGCAGCTATTTCCCAGGGGGCGGAGCCACATGGTGTGTTTGGCTGTCATTCATGTAAAACATCAATAGGCTTGCCTTTCTGGCATGTAGTGGCTGTTCTGGAAGGTAGTTTCCTGTAGGTTACTGTCCAAACCCCACATTCTCAGTGGATGTGATGTGCTACCCCACTATGGATCGCAAAACAGATGACTGGCAGAGGACAAAAAGGAATACAACACCTTATATTTCTCAGTATTATGGATGACAGAAGGACTATGTTGCATTTACTCAAGGAGCCTCGGATGAGAAGGGAAAGAAATAGACTTCAGACTTTCCACAATTGGCCATCAGATGCCCCTGTTTCATCTTATGACCTGGCTAAGGCTGGCTTTTTCTTCCTCGGTCCTGGTGATAAAGTTCAGTGCTTTTGCTGTGGAGGTGTTTTGAGATGTTGGGTGCATGGAGACAGTCCGGTAACTGAACATAATAGACATTTCCCCACCTGTAATTTCCTTTTGGGGAGAACTGTGGGAAATATTCCTCTTCAGGATGGTTCATCAGACTCAGTGGATGGGCAGCTCTTGAGTCAGCTCCAAAGGATGACCATGGACGACCAAGGCACCACGGGTCAGGCAGTGTACCCCGAGATGGAGGCTGAGGACACCCGGCTAACCACTTTCCACAACTGGCCCGCAGAGGCATCGGTACAGCCAGATGTCCTTGCAAGAGCGGGATTTTTCTACACAGGTTATATGTTAGGTCTCATAGAAGTGATTTTCAAACATTTCATCAGTACAATAGTTTGGAAAATACAGCTCTAAAATATATATACCGTAATTTATTTTTAACAGAAATAGGAGGTAATAATAATGTATTTCAGAGTGTATTAGTAAAAGGTTTGCCCCTCTCCTAGTTGTTGCCAGAGAGAGCTGTCTTTGTCTGTGAGTTCATGTGTCGTTGTGCTGAGTCATGAGGTCAGGGACAGAATGACCCAGGCGCAGCTGGGGCCATTAAAGAAGCGCTATCATGAGACAGGAAAACAAGAATTAAAACTTAATAAGGTAAATTGTGTATAATATACAGTGACATATTATGATGCATTTGTTTTATCAGGGCATGGGGACAACGTCAAGTGTTTCTTCTGTGATGGAGGGCTGAGAAACTGGGAACCAGCGGATGACCCCTGGCAGGAACATGCCAAATGGTTTCCAAGGCAAGCTGACCTTTGGGTTACAAAAAAAGTTCGAATTTATTGAATGTCATCATCAAAAACAAATATAATTTTCTATTCTTAGATGTGAGTTTCTGATCCAGTCCAGAGGCCAGGGCTACATCAGTAATGTCCAAGAGGCCCATTTCCACCTAGGGGAAACTGTGGTGAGTCTTAGCTATTAATTAAGTTGGTTAATTATATGTTTGTTGTTTGTAAGTGCATCTTTTATTTTTGTCAGAGTGAATCACAAACTTCAGCTGCTCGTGAATTTGGCTCCAGAAATGGTAAGTAGATTAAACATTTATTAAAGCAAATTAACTGTACGAAAGACAATTATGTTCTTCCCTTTATATGAATTCAAGTGTATACCCTACTAAACTACATCAATTAAATATACTAGAGAAAACGGGATGTAAATGATTCTGTTAACATGGTGATGGTGAAGCGTCTTCTTTGTGTCATTTTAAACAAAGATGGTTTCTGTGAAGGTTGCACCTGAGCTAATAGCTGTAACTGAAATTATTTTGAGACCTCTAGTCGAACAAATATTCTATTGCTCAACCCTCATGGGCTCTCAATAGAATTCTATATTTCGTTAACACTTTTGTATTGTCGTTTTACCACAAAAAAATGCAATTTAGAGAGGTGATCTTATTATCTAAATGACTTTCTGTGTTTGTAGATGTGGTTGGTGGATTGGGAGCGTCCTCGATCATGCTCTCTCCTGTGGTACAGACAGTTCTTCAAATGGGATTTGAAGCCAACCTTGTGGAAAGCCTGGTCAAAACCAAGTACCTTCTGACTGGACAGTTCTATACCTCTGTGTCTGATTTAGTCACTGATGTGCTACAGGCAGAGGAGGAGGACAGACAGAGGGGAACCACCAGTACTGGTAATACTGTAACTATTCACTTTGTACAAGGCGCAAAGAGTATTATTCACACTCATTGTCAAATATATTGTACCTTTTAGAGCCAGAGGTCAGACAGGGGACAAGTACAAGAACCCAAACCACTATTAAAGAGAAAGGTAAACATTATTACAAACACACATATACATATATAGTAGATTTAAATGCATACCCTTTTTATTTTAGATATGTTATTTTATCATTGTTTTATGTTGCATCAAATCACCAAAGCAAGTTTTGTGAATTTATATAAAATAATCCCAGTGAGATTTTAATTCTCATTCCAGAGGAATCCTGACTACCGGTAGATGTTAATGTTCTCTCATTTGTTCCACCCACAGTGAAGGACCCCAGTCCTGAGGAGCTCCTGAAGCAGCTGCAGGAGGAGCGGACATGTAAAGTGTGCATGGACAAACTAGTGTCCATAGTGTTCATCCCGTGTGGTCATCTGGTGGTGTGTGGAGACTGTGCTGCCAGCCTGCGACACTGTCCCATCTGCAGAGCGGTCATCAGGGGCAGTGTGCGGGCCTTTATGTCCTGAAGAAGAGTTGTCCTTATAGTGGAGTTCAATGAGTGGTGCTTTGTATTTCCTTCTGTCTACACTTTGAAAATATTGGTATTGAAGTTTGATAATGAACATAATTAAAATTCCATTTAATGCTATATTCTGTTGGTTTTTTGGGCTCCCTCTGAGCGGAATGTCTTTTACTAGTCAATGGCCATAGTCACTCAATGAATTTGACAAATCTACATTTGCCATCAGGGAATCTGTGTGAGAGCAGTTGCCTTTTAATGTATGCTTCTAGTGTTAAAGCACAAAATATAAACAGATATAATGCAAATATGATTACAAATTACTTCATTTTATTAACAAACATTTATTTACATAAACACACAAAACAACAATGCACAAACAGGTTTGATTATTCAGACACCAAATAAAAACAAACTAGAAAAAAAAATAAAGACATCATCTAAAAAGAGATGGACTTTGTTTTTGTGAAGTTACACATTCACAACTATCTCCAGTCTCTGGAAGGCTCTACCAAGTGGAAGACTGGTCTGATATATGAGCATGAGGTGCTTTGTGATATTTGATTTACTTATAAATTCTACAGCAATACAAACAATCGGTTCAAAGAGGAAGATTACAAGCAGACTGTAACCAAGTTAATTGTGCTATAGAAAACACAATTGACATTCATTCAATATAAAAAATCCTCATTCAAAGAAAGTAGTTTTATGGGTGAGTGGCCGTACATGTTGTACTTTATCACCTTTAACTCCAGGGGGCAGTGAAGAGTAACAAAAGAAATGTTGAAGAATCTTAAAATGAACAAAAAAGTACAATAGGATTATTTTCCCCAGACATGCCTCTAAAAATTATGTGGCTATTTTTCACCTGTCTGTATTGTAAAACATGCTATTTTTAAACAATATGGAGATGGTTTGTGAGATCATGACTACGGTACTTGACTAATATGCTGCTCCATTCCCTCCACTGTACTTTCCTTTAGTACAACTCAGATGCTGACCTTCAGTTGTCAGATACACCTGAATGACAAATCCCTCATTGTTTGAGCCTCAAATCATACATAACCAAGACAACATAAAATACAATACTGGCAGTTGCACTGAATTGTAGAGACTCAAATAAGCTCATTACACAATAAAGTATCTTTCAAGTTAAAAATATGCTGCTGTGTAACTTCTTGTCAGATTTGTCAGTACTCGACGGATCAAAAGTCAGGGAAAACAAACCCGCCCTGAAAAAAAGTCACAGAAAAAAGGGCTGTTTGAGGTTTCCATAAATAAAACATGCCCATCTATGTATTTTGCACTTTAATATGTATTTTTATACATCTAACCCCTCCCCTTTTCTTGCTTCATTATTTATTTACAATTAATCTATTTTTATGTCAGATGTTTGGTTCTTTTGGTTTTTGGCCTCCTGTTACTCAGTGCTCCGTCTTGTCTCTTTCTGCCCTATTCTTGTTTCAAAACTGGGCATAGAATAAACAGACAGAGCCTAATTGCCCATTCTATTCACGATGAACTGTGATCGCCCCTAAAGCCAAGATTTGAACCAGCAATAACAGACAAAACCATCCAGGCACAGATTCTTGGCAAACATGAAATGGCCTAAAGTTGTGCCAAATGTGAGCCTATAATTAAACCTTCTCAAGTGTCATCACGCATAGCTCCTTAAAATGTCTTCTTATGGTGTAGAAAACACAACTTAATCACGAATTGAAGAAACCGGAACATAACAATGGAGAGCTCAAGCGAGATGCCTGAGGAAACTTGCTGCATCACATCCAGGGTCTTTTTCATTTACGTAGACCTAAAAAACACACAGAACAAGAGCCATGGGTTAGAGCTGTGTATTTGATTTTAACTACAGGGTAATTGTATTTGACTAAAAATATATATGTCTGTAAAGGCAGATACTATGCTCAGGTTTGTTGTAAGTATGCTTCGGTCAGGATCAGGTTTGTCAATTAAAAAAAAAAAAATCCAGATAGTAATAGATATCAAGACAAGCATCAGCACTTAATACTTATTTTCAAGTATAAAAAAGAAAAGAAGAAAAAGTGAATAGTCTTGATCTACATCAGAACTAGTTTGAAGTAACATAGTAGTAATAAAAATGTTAGTTTGAGTTGAATGTCTCTTGCATTCATTCCCAACAGGGGAGTCGGGACCCCAAAGATTCTTAGGGGGCCCCATGGGTTCTCAGAAAAGAGGTTCAAACTAGATTGTGTACCTTTTGATGAAAGGAAGGTTTATTAATAGCGTCTATATAGTATTATATGCTTATGGTTGTTCTATATTTATTAACCAGGAAATATTTGTAATTTTCCTAATAAGACAGTAGGATGTTCGGGTCACCAACTGATCTTTGGGTAAAATAAGGGTTGCTGGGAGAAAAAGGTTGGTCTATTGTGAACTTTTTATTTATTTATTTTTTTATTAATTGGTATTAAACCTTTCTTGTGGTATTAAAACCGAGTTTGAATGTGTTGTATTGTGATAAAGTTCAATTGCCAATTCGATAGAACGACAAAGTGATATATCACAAATACTTGGTTTTATCTTTTTTATGTTGTTCCTCAAGTTTCAATTCTATTTCAATTTTTTTGGGTGTATACGATTTTGTTTTGCAACTTAAGAATCACTTAATTAAAAAAAATCTTCAAGCAAACACTATACCATACTATACACTATACCCAGGGTCCTATTGAAGATGATTTTCTTGTGTCTCTAGTTGCGTGCACACATCCAACACACACACACACACACACACACAATGGCAATAACATGAAAGGCCACCTCATTCCCTTAAGCCGTGCCAGGATTGTGCTTGTTCACTGTGAAGTTTATTCCAAAGACACCGGACATGATTCCAGTCTCCGGATACTGAACCGGCAACCACACAGCAGGATTGTGCCTCCACACAATACTCAGACAGGTAGTAACAGAAACATACTTGAATGAAAATGATAATAATACATCAAACCAACAATGAGGTGTGATGGCAGGACAATGATACTTACGGATACATGGGCTTTAAGAGGAGATGGGATGGTTTCTCATTAACATGGTACAAAGGGAATGGGTCAAATCCACCAATAAAATCAACTGAAAAATATGAATAATAATAAATCAAAAAGAAAATATGCAAATTGTAAAAGTACAAGTAAAATAAACATTGGAAATGATCGTGACCTGAGCAGAGGTGTAACAAATGCTCATAAGAACAGTACTGAAAGAAATATAGGCAACTGTAATCTATTGTTTCATTCATTAATTTATTATAGCTAAGATAATAAAAAAGATAAAGGATACGCTATCAGAAATATTTTATAAAACTTGCAGAGGGCCGGATTATGTAATTATGGGGGAAAAGTTGTATTTGTTTATTATTTTGGATGTACTATGTATTTTCACCTACATATTTAATGTGTTTTTTGAATTAATATACTAGAAGTGCATCCAAATTAAAAAGTGTCATGCGTGTACTGTACTGCTGATGCAAGGAAAGGACCATATGTGATCAAAGAAAGGTTTGTGCCTCTAGAGGTTGCACAAAAGCCTGAAAACGCGGCGCTAGCGCTTGTAGACATTATTGTGTTGCTCATGGGTCGGAAAAGTCAGGAAATGTCTCAATGACAGGGGGCCAATGAGATTAGGGGAACTTTCCAGATGCAAGTAGGGATCAAAGCAAACAGAAACAAGTTTAAAGAGAAAAAAGCAAACTCAAAATGAAAGGGGAAACATTTGACAAGATCAACAAAGGCCAAATCAATGACATCCCGATAAGCAGGTGTGCGCCGCAGAGTGGAGATATGAGCAGGATGAGAGCGCACCACATGTCCTGCAGAGAGGAGCTCTACTAAACTTTGACCCCAGACAGACTGTTTGATTCTACGGCTTTATCTGGAGACTGCAATACAAGCACAAAAGGCTCAGAATGGCAACTTCCTGCCCTTTGTTTTGCTTGTGATACAGTCATGGAGATAGTTTCAAATTAGGTAAGTATTTGTAATTCCCTGCTGGGTTAAAAGTGTCTGACGGTGTTAAGAGTGCAAGCCTTATGCAGATGACAGAGGTGCCATTCATATGTACGTTATTATTGGTGATGATAGAAAATATGAGTGATAAAGACAGGCTTGTTTGTAACACACTAAACGCTGCTGTTTCTCTTCTCTTACACACCATCAGTCCTGAGTAGGATATTTATGGGCTGCGCTTTTGCAAGGTTAAACTCAAAACTAGCCAAACAAAGCCATATTATAGCTCTCAAAAACTCTCAAAAATATGTTTACTTTTCCATAGATACTTCAATATTTTATGTGATACTTTTACTGCATCTGTACTCCTACTTTCACCAACTTGAGTATGTCTTTATATCTCACTTTGAGACCGAAAGATTGATTCCACTTCCACGTCTTCTGTTTCTTTGGCTGCAGACGGTGACTGTAATCTTTTTCACCCATCTCTCTATTCACTCCCTGATCTGTCCCTGTGTACCGTGTCGGAGGATTTTCTGGGGCTGTGACTCAGCAGAGGCCCGGCAGCACAATTAGCCGACATGCTAAAGTGAGCTTATCCTATCACTACGCGGCTAACTGCATGACCTACTTTACAAAGCGGATTTTCCCCAGTGCTGCCTCTCTACCGGTGTGCCTGCTCTCTACTGATAAGTGTCTGGAACAAATCTGACACAACAAACAGTGACTCAGGGATGGGCATTGAACCAGGCCAATAGAGATACACTGGTGAAAGTGGGTGTGTGCAAACAGGAGCTTTGTCAAAATAATGTCAAACAGCATCAAGCAGCGTGCATTTGCTGGTGTAGCATGTGTCTGAGCACATAAAGGCATGGTGATGACGTACGCCCAAAATAGTTTCATTTCCCTTCATTGTCTTTTGTTGTAAACATTAGTCTATAGCAGAGGAGGGCAGTTATCTGCTCCTCGAGGACCAAATTTAAATCCAGGCAAGTGGCGGATGGTCCGACCGCGATCATTGGCATAACGAAGTATTATCTATTCATTATAAGCACTTTTCTGTAGAAGATAAGCATTCAAATTTATTGTATTATTAATTTCATGTCATCTTTATTAAGTGGACCCTGCTCTCTGGTCCCGGCCCCTGACATCTGTAGATGTAGGTTAGTGTGACCAGACGTCTATTTCCCCGGGACAATCCCAGCAAATGTATCCAAAACCATTGATTTGTCCCAATTTTACACATGACACGTACGTCCCAATTATCCCAGTATTCCAACGGCCAACAATAAAAATAGGAATATATTGTCATTTCTTTAGCCGAATGAGAGAAACCACTCAGTTGCACTGACAGAAGTTTCAGATTATATTCTGACTCAAGTGAGTCAAAGAGATGTAAATTATTATGAGTATTAAATAATGTACTTAATTACTTGCCCTTTTCACAATTGTATTGTTACCCCTCCAACCCAGGCATGTCCCAGGATTTCATTTTAAATCTAATAACATTGGTGTAGGTTATGGTCAAAACTATCCCCAAAAATAGAGATTTCTTATGAATAGAGAATACTTTAGTTGTTTTCAGAAGATGGCTTGGATCTACAGGCTGCAGTAAGACAATGTAGTCCCATGGCCTATCAGTGAATTTACTTTTCCATTTCCATCATGAGTTAGTTACTTTGTCAAGAGTCAAACAAAAAAGCAAAGCAAGTTCTTTTCAATGAGCATTGGTTAATAAATGACATTAGTCTTTGATAGTCTTCTAAACCAGTTCATTCATCTTCTTACTCACACATTTTCACTCTGACGTTCACTGACCAATTCAACCAGTACTGTCCTCGATGAGAGGATGAAAGGAAAGTAATGATTTCATGTCACTTTTCCACTGCCTAATCAAACATTGAAATAGTTCTGTTCAAATGGATACCGTAAAACACTATAATTTGTTTCTACAACTCCCCTCACTCTCAGGGTGCAGCTTGCGAGTTTATTGACCAGTGCCAGCCTAATGATCCTGTCAGAATGAGCTCTGAGACCTACAACATCTTACAAGCTCACGCCTGGACAGAAGCTGTACTGAAGCGAGTGAGAACTGTGTGGGAATCAAGAAGAGAAATACAAAGTAAAAAGAATGGCAACGTTGCAGAGACGGACGAGAGCTGGAGAGAAATGCTTTAATCTAGGCATGAAATGAGAGCGCACTATTCTGGTAATAGGGACGTGTGCGTCTGAAAGAACAAAACGTCTTGTACGAAGGACTTATTACAAAGAGTTGGAGCTAATGAAGCGGTGTCCAGATTTAGGAAAACTAGCATAGGTATTCACAATTGAAATCTCTGGTAAATCTGACACAAAACTCAATATTCTTGGGCTTTATTAATAGCAAAGAGATTACGCTTATTCCTGTGTCTACCTCACATCGCTGAGTTTACACTGTTGATCTTGCATAAAACTACTACAAGTACGTAAAGGGACACATGACCAGTGGATTACGGGTAGAAGCTATATTTCGGCCTTTTTGTACTTGTATTGTTCGTCTTTTTTTCAATCGTGCATGTTGTAATTGCAAACCGTATGAACGCCTGCTTTTAGATATCATTGTGTAGGTCATGGGTCTGAAAAGTCAAGGAAAAGGTAATTGCTGAGGAAGGGAAAGAAATAGCTGTCTTTCCAAGTTGGAGCGAGCCCTGTGGGATTACTTCGGGGTGACTGGTGATTAAGTGGTACAGACTGGAGCTGAAAGGGATTGTTGGGTGGGGACGCGCTCCGCTCACAGACGGTGAATGCCTGGTATGTGACCGCTTAAGACGAGGAGAGCTACAGTAGGGCATGTAAAGACGACACACGGGCGAGAGCTTTGAGGCAGGTTTGTTCAGCCAGAGGTGATTTTAATGGACCTGAGCTCGATTGCAGTCTCCTCATGAATGCTTGAACAAAAAAAAGGCTTAGATGTAAAGTTACTTGTGGGTTACTTGTACTTGTTTGTATTGTATGTACGAAGTGGGAGGTGTTCAGCTGACCTTTCCTAAAATATGAACCTGAGGCTAATGGGGTTGAATTGCTTAGATATTTACCAGTGCAGCTCTGGTTTCACCATGTGTTCTGATGGTTTGAGTTTTTCTTTTAGTAAGATTGAATATTATTTGAAATAGTATAATGATATTTAGCGTTTATTCATTGATTGGTGAATAGATTACGGTCTATTTCATAAAGTTATGTCCATTCATGTTAATATAACCATAATATTTTATTACTGATTACTCTTTTTTATTGACCAAACATACTCCCCAGGTTTGCATGCAGGTGTATTAAGTAGTACTGTAGAAAAGTCAATTTGGATCAATTTGTAAACTATACATTCAACACCTTTTCTCTTTTACATTTACATGAGTACTATTTAACCTTATCTAGAATAAAAAGGAGGGCCATGCTGAGCCAAAACGCGTTGGCGTCAACAACCTCATAGAGTGCTCGGATGGGAATAATGAACAGACACAATTGCTACACTTTTTTTTAACCCAAAATACAAAGCTGTTTTTCCTCATTGTTTCGGTTTGACTGAAAATGTGACATTGGTCAATACATAATAATAACTATTATCTTTTAGTGGGATTCAGTGGGACCTCTTTTTCCAACTAAAATACAAAACAAAAGATACAATAAAATATAGAATTGAATAAAATACATGTAGCTGGTGATGGGGGGAGGGTACAACTCTGCACGGACAGCTGGAGTGACAAATATAGGGGAGCATTACAGAGATGAAAGTGAGGAGATGAAGAAGGCACAGTGCAGTACTGTGTGTGTTGTGTGTGTGTGTGTGTGTGTGTGTGTGTGTGGTACCATTTGAATATGCATGTTTTTTAAAGAACTTACAGCTGTCTTCCTCTTCAGTCATGGCGCTAACAACGTAGCAGGCGTACACAAAGCCAAGGAGCTGTGAAGACATAACAATACGGCACGTTAGGAAAATAAAAATGACTAAATAAGTATAACATGAATATAGTATGATTAATTTGGGATAATCTGCACAGGGCTGTTGGTGGATTGTGAATTATAAGATAAGATAAGATATTCCTTTATTGTCCCACATGGGGAAATTTCATTGATGCAACGCAGGTAGATCCAGAGGTAGAAACAAGGGGTAATAACGTGTCACAGGTATGTCAATAAAATATTCAAATTATACTTGCTAAACAATGTTATTGTCTTTGTCAACAAAGACAATACAACAATCGTATGGTTATTTCTTTAGTTGCTTTAGACCAACCAGACCACAAGAAAGGAAGCAAATCATTAATTAATTATGACGTTTTAGCACATGCTTTAAAATCACCTACGTGTTCTACTCTGATTAATAGTGCTGACAGATTTTAATAAAAGATTCTCAATCCCCTAAAAGTATAAATGAACGTCAGCACCTCTTTTTCAGAATCAAAGCGTTGTGGTAGCTGAAGTCTCTCCATGTGCACCACTGTACAAAGCAGCAGACAAAGGGTTTGGGCTCGTGTGCGCAGCTCATAGTGAAGAGCCTGTGATCCTGGGATAGTCGCTCTCCACACTCAACCATGCACCCATCATCTGGCACTGGGCCAAGTCAATTAAACCAATCGGCCTCATCCCTGCTCTGCCAGATCTGTCTGCATGCCAACAGGACAGATACACGGCTCCATAGAGGAAGTAGTGAGTGTGGTGTGACTGCTATTTCCACACCACTCATTTATCCTCGCAGTATAAGCCCAGTTTAGGTATAATTACAATAGGTCCAAAGGCTGTTTAGAGACTTTTGAATTCATCTTTGATCTTAATGTTTGACTGACTTTGCGATTATATAGAAAACTAAATAAAATCTTAAAGGACTCTGACAACTTAATCACAAAAACATTGACTTCCGCCTCTTCATAGAGACATTTCACCGCAACAAGCAGCGGATTGTCTTTTACATGTTTCCATTTTCGAAAAGTGTCTATGTGACGTTTTAGAACCCAACATGTTTCACTCTGTCTGAATTTTTCAAATAAATGCAACTAAGTACAGGGATGTGGGCGGGGATAGGAGGTGGGTGAAAAACAGATATTTTTGAGCACTGTAGAGTCTCAGTTACAGGTCACTACAGTAAGATAACGACGAGGGAACACATTTGTACCAAGGTTAAAAACTAATTTAAGTTGATTTGGCATCACATGTCTCCTTTAAACGTCACAATGTAACAAGATTTTTTAAATAGTTCCAAACTACTACAAATAATCCCTGTCTGATATCTAATTCATGGCACATTTTTAGACACTGAATGATGTTTTCTTCATTCACTCCACACCCGGTGATGGTAAACTACTTTGTCTCTGATAGACACAGCACATTCATACAAGGGAAAGGTAGGTAGGTACTAAGTAGGTAACAACAACTGGTCCGAAATGGGATCAAATTAAAGGTCTAACCACTCAGCCACAGCCGCCCCAAATGCTTGTTAAATGCTTTATGTGTAAAATAAACTTTACATGTAAGACCAAAAGACTATGACTGCCTCTGTGATCAACCTTGATAAGACTTTGCCATTTCCTCACTCATTTTCCTATCTAATTGTCGGTCTCACCCCATCCATTAAACTGGCACCAAAATGGAAGTGAATTAGCATATGTATACAGGCAGTGTCAGACACAAGATGGTGTTAACAGCAGGGGGCACTCTAGGTTGTGTGTGCATGTGTGTCCCACTGAGTTAATATGCAGCAGTGTGGTTCATTTACATAATGGGCCCTGATTGCTGTTGTGGTCTGGGATTTACAACATGTTACGGCAAAACATGTCATAGCAGCAAGATTCAAAATAGAAAGAAGAGAGGAATTACAGGGTATTCTGGGGATGAATGACATGCTTCTGAAATGGAAACAAACAATGACTAGGTTGCTAAGTGTTGAGTGGTGTGACCGAATGTTTATGTGGTTATGAAGTAATCTTACGGTAAATGTGTCCGCAGAAGTGATACAGACTATTATGTGTGTGGACTTTTTTTTAAGTGCAAAGGAGGAAGAAATTGGAGAATTCTGTGCTCAAGTGGAGGCGCTGAATCTTAAAATACAGTGTCTGCTTCATCTACTACTACTACAACCAGATACACAAAAATGTAGGGTATGAAAGTGATGTCTCGCCATAGTTCAGAGCCAAATGTAGCACGTCCGTAAGTGCTGTACTATGTGATTGGTGAAGACATAATTCTTGTAATAGTCGTGGCTAATCAGTGAAAGCGCTGCTCTTTTTTGCTCTAGGGCTGCGCTGTCCTGGAAATAAGACCATGTCCCCAATAACAAGTGACATTTCATTTCATTTCCGGTGTTTTAATTGCTCTAAATAATGCTGCATTTACACAGCTCTTTGACTTTCCCCGGTCACTTTGCAGCATTGATTTGAAATGAATTCCATGATAATTTAGCTCATAAGCCAGGCCATAACAGAGAAATGATTAGTTTTACTAGTTAATAGGAAAAGGCAAGTGCTTGTTAAGGTAATTCTAAAATGTTTGACTAAACCAGAACAAATATAATATGATACTAATAAACAGGAAAAAAAAATAATATGTAAAAATCTTTAAGAATGGCCAAACATAACAAACTATAAGGAAGCAATGGTGCGTTTCAAACTGAATCCCAAACAAGAGCAGATCTAACACAGTAATATCTGTATGCTAATCCAAGACGCTAACTCTTCTGGCCACCTGCTTGTCTACATGGAGATTTCATTATTGCTTTGCTTAAAAAAAAGCTTTTTTTATTACTTGAAAAACACTGTATGCTGGCTTGCCTGTCCACAGAGCTGATCTGTAACTTGGCCTAGTGGCTCCACAAAGATTGGCAAGTTTAATGCCATACTGTGGATCATTCCTGGTTGAGCAGTGACATGTCCATAAAGACAAGCAGGTGGCGGATCCTCCATCAGAGAAGTTATGCACCTCTAAACCAAATCAAACTTTTTCAGTCCCCCCATAATAACAACAGTTTGTGTTCGTGACCCCCAAAAACACCAAAAATAGGCTCCCCACAAAGTGATAGAGTAGGCTTTTTTCGATTGGGCATGCCAGAAAACTTTGTAGGATGTCAAACAGAATACATTTTCAATATTCCCCACATCATCTGAGGACCTCCTGAAATAATTTCACGGCCCAAATTACTGCATATTTGAACTCAAACAGTGAACGAAACAAATGATATGAAAGGTTCTGTGTTTTTGTTTTTTTTCCTCTGCAAGAAGAGGCCCCACTGTATGAATGAAGACGTGAAGAGGGGGGCCAGCTGCTGATTGAGGGAAAAGGGTTTCTTGTATTTGCATAAGTTAATGAGGGTCAGGTTAAACTAAATGTGCCTTTCCAGTGCTCGTCTCCTCCTTTTTTCCATTTAACAATGTGTAGTTAAGACATGGTGAAGTTATCCCTAAAAAACAACCTCATCATTCAATAGACGATGTTGACCCTTTGTACCAAAAACAGTTAATCGCCTGTTCAATAGAATTATAAACGGCTTCATTGAAATTCATCATTAAAACCTGTGCAGGTGGGAGTTAGTTTAGAGCACCCACATATGTAAATTAAAAGTTTTTGATGGTTGTGTCCAAGAATGAACTGACACTTCTCTTCACCCTATTTCTTGTATCAATCTTATCAATTAGCATCAAGGGCTCCAGAAAAAACATAGCCTCCATCTTGGCCTTATTGACGCCTATTCACAACAAGCCGATCCACAAACTCATTAAGACACTATTGATTAGGGGTCGGAGTCAAGTATAGTCCCAGAATACTAAGATCGTGTGCACCGTAGCAAAAAGGCGTACAGATGTTTTGCAGGTTAATTACCCGGCGCCTTCTGGAGTGAGGACTGAATTAGGTCCAGTCTGTGTGTGTTTGGCAGCTGCATGTTTAATGACAAAAACATGATGAGATAGGGACTGTCGAGACCCCCATCCACCTGTTCATTTACCCATCAGCCCCTCCTGTTTCTCCCTCCATATGTGTATGTTCACGAGGACAGAGCTACACTGGACCCTGCGGGGATAGAAAGTGTCTGAGCTGCTGATTTGCATCTATCTCATCAAATCACAGCGTATGAGCGTGTCAAGGAGAGAGGAGATTCTCTTCTGATTTTTCATGTGCGAATGTGCTACAAGAAATACTACTCCATGTGAAGAAATGTACCATGTAATTTGTAGTAGCTCAGTGACAGTGGTGCAGTGATAGTACTCTGTAGGTCCAGTTCGTATTCGGCTAATCCCTTATCAGGATTATTTAACTCAATATAATTGTACAAATATAATAATCGGGACCATTTTAGAGGCAAATGGAGTTTTTCAGTTCCCCTGAATATAAAAAGCTTTAATATCTGGTTTGCATAACTTCATAATTAAGCTTGATATCATAAAACTGGTCACAGACTAGATGAATTGTGATCTGTTTGACAATTTGAAAGAGAGAAAATGTTACTGTTGTTTGGTCATCCTATCAATAATCATGAATAATCATTAAATCATCGTTTTACTGAAATCGGTAGTATAGGTTGTGGAATCTTACTCACACTTTATTGCACAGAAGTAATCTACTATAACAAGAGTCAATTACATTTCTGCCCTTTTGTGTTTAATGTTCTGATTCATTCATGAAAACATTTACAGGCACATTTGAGCACATTCTTGATGCTTTGTTCAAATATCATCTCAATATTGTTATCAAGATAATGAAAAATCATCAATATCATCCAAACCCAATGAGGTATTTATCCAGGTTTGAATGTTGTTCAGTACTTTTTGGTATGCACTGAGTAATATAATTCTCAAGTAACAGCAGCCATGGCATTTCCTTCCATGGTTATTCCTTCACCCTCATATGAGATTTTCTGCCGGCTCCGACAAACTTTTAACAAGACCAAATATTAAAATGAAATTAATCCATGCAGCCAAATCCATTTCGCTGTAAAACAGATTAGCAATTAAATCTCCTGACTGCGAGGGCCTTTGAAGTTACAGTGGCAGTGGCAGTGCCTGTGCGAGTGACAGACTGAGCCCAGCCTGACACAGAACCTGAAGGTGCTTCTCATGTCTGCTGGTTTACAGACACACATTAATACATTTAAATATCAAAGACAACATCAGTCTCTGGTTGAATTTACGTCTAATATTTCACATTTAACAAAATTATCTTTGTGATATGCATTTATACAGGCATATATACAACCATCTGTATTCTATCAGGCCTGTGCAAATACAGTCATATTTAGTGATGATAGAGGGTATGTAAGTCTTAATTGTGATAACCATGTTTTTTGTTGCATGAATGAATTGTTTATCTCGGTTCAATTCAGTTATGGTCACAGTTGATTGGAGTTCCATCCCTCTAGAGTCCTTAAATCTAATATATATGGTTCAGCTTCATTTGGGAAGCTGAATCCATATCAACCTAACCCCAAAATCCTATTGATGTGTGCCTAATATACATCAAAGTGCAATCACACCACAGGCTAATAGAGCGATCTCATCTCCCACCCTGACCTCAGAGAAAATAAGGGATGTGGGGTTCATAAACACACACACTAGCACACACACACACACACACACACACACACACACGCATATAAACACGCACACACACACACACACACACACACACACACACACACACACACGTGTCTGACCCCTCGCACTCAGAGCTAATGACTGTTTTGTCCAAGCTGTGGCTCTCCTTCGACCGGAGCCCCTTTAATCAACCAGGGACCCTCCCACTCCGACTGCAGAGCTGCACTACATAAACATGTTCATAGAATACACACATGTGAGTATTGTAACTCATTGAAACCAGAGCGTAAACATTTTTAAGTAATTTAATTGTATTCATTATAATTTAATCAAAGGTGCAGTATGTAACTTTCCTGGTGGGTCGTCCACCTGATTATATATGAAATATATATTATATAACAGTAACAAGAACTAAGTCCTAAGCCAGTGTTTCTCAACTGTGGTACATGTACCACTTTTTACTCCACTTTTTGTTCTCTTTTGGGTTTGTCTTCATTTGGAACTATTAAAGCTGTAAAAACTGCCTGTAGTCCCATTGTTAGTCCGTTTAAGCCATAGTTTAGACCTAGAATATTCCTGTTTTTGACCTGGTTTAGATCTGGTGGTACTTGGAGGGGAACATTTTTTCTTAGGTGGTTCTTGGTGTGAAAAGTTTGGAGACCTGTTCTAAGAAAATAAACTCAATTACTACCAAAGTTATTCAGAATTTTAATTACTACTCACTAATGAATAATTTTATTTTTGGAGCTACTCTATATCCAAGAACTGTGTCCAAGGTATTTCTCTTGTGGATCATTAAAGTTTGTCTAAGTCTGACAATGAATGAAAAACATTTCCCAACAAAGTAAGTCTTGTGCATTTACTTACATCACCAAAGGTTTGTGGACTGGGAGGTCCCTGTCCCTGAGCAGGAGCTAAAAGTGAGGCCCCAGTCCCTAGTTCACTCTATGAAAATAGAAGCAGCAGGAACTACATACCAGGTTCTTACAATGCCAAAAAAAAGAAGAAGAAAGAAATTGTATTGCCTGTGATGTTCACAATCCCAAGTGTGGCATTAAACTTATATCTTGCATTGAATTAGATGCAACACTCTTACTTCAGGGGGAGTTACCTCTTCACAGATCTGACTTGTTTGATTGAGTATTTGACAGCTTGTTTCCACAAAGATAGTTAAGTTTCGTGCCATTCATTTTCTGGCAAAGCAATAACTTGTCCATGTAGAGTATATGTATAGTCTGTAAATCATTCAAAACCAATTTAATTTCAAAATATGTATCTGGATAACAACATTTTTGCAGAGTGCGAACCTTCAACCTCAAATGTTTGTTTAACTTTTTTTTCTTTGTAAAAATGAAAGTTAAACAATGTTACAGGAAAAGGAGGCAGGAAGACAGAAGTTAACAGTGATAGTATGACAAGGGACAAAAACAAAAGGAAGTGTGCAACGGACAAGAGAATGACAAGAGCATTTTCGACATTATCCCCTCTCCAATCCTCTTGATGCACACTTCCAGGGCAAAGAGGCAATAATACAAAAACACCAGCATTTCAAAAGACTTGAAAAGGCACTGACAGAGAGTAGTTTTAGTTAACAGTAAAAGTGGCAGGAAACTAAGGAATAGGTTTGATACTCAATCACTTTTTTTGATACCACAAAGACATCATTTTCAACACAAAATAACAGTACTTTTGTTCTGTCACTGTCACTGGAGCAAAGGTCAAATTCTGCTGTATTTATGTTTTTTAGTTTAGTTTTTTATTATTGATACTTGGTCAAATGTCTATCTAGTTTTGATCACTCGTAGCTGACAACCCTACAACATCTGTCTTTGCTACAACAATAACATAAGTTGTACATACAGTGATATAAGTGAAAGAGTACTGAAAATGTGTACTCAAATAAAAGTACAGCACACGGCAAAGTATGCATGAAGAATACTACATTATGGGCTAGATTTATTAAGCGTTTGAACAGGTGCAAAACAGCTCAACTGGAGCAAAAAGCATGTGCATCTCTGAGAGCTAATGAATGTGCAAAAATTGGCATAGAAGATTTTAATGATGGCATTTTGCAGGTTCTGTCTGATTTATCAAGACTACGAGGAGCAAAACTGCATGAATGTTTAGGACGTCTGAAAAGCAGATACCATATTTTATACTATGAGTCGCACCTTTTTACATAGTTTTGGCCCGGGTGCGACTTATACTCCAGAGCGACTGATATGTGATATTATTCGTTATTTTCACACTGGCAAATGCAAGAGAGCGCTCTTGGCTCTAAGCGACGCAGAAGAAGAATCTGCACTTCCTCTGGAGTTTGTGGAGTTGTTTAGAAGTGACACAGAGGAAGAAGAATTCAATTCAGTGATTTGGGGTAATACTGATGCTTTGGTAAACTTGTAAGCATGTTCTTTATGCTATAGTTATCTGAATAACTGTTCATATGTTACGTTAACATAACAGACATTTACGACAGTTCGTTATCTGTGTGTAATATATAGACTTCCTATAAGTGATCTGTTCTTCTGTATCTACCTCTGTATCTACCTGCGTTGGACCAATGAAATTTCCCCATGTGGGACAATAAAGGAATATCTTATCTTATCTTATCTTAATGTAGCTAAAGGTGCTACGTTAGCACACGTACAACTATTCACCATGTTCTCTAATCTGTTTCTGCATTTCAAGATGAAATGTCTGTTCTAGGTCTTGGATTTTATCAAATACATTTCCCCAAAAATGCGACTTATACTCCAGTGCGGCTTCTATATGGTTTTTTCTTCTCTATTATGCATTTTTTGGCTGCTGCGACTTATAGTCCGGAAAATACGGTGTACATTTTTTGGAGAACAGAACAGATGTGTAAACTGCAGTTTTCACATCACTGTGGCGTGAATAAAAATGTCAAATGATTGTGTACGGCTCATTTACAAATGATAAAAAATGATAATGTGTTGTTTTGAAGGAGAGGTTATAAAACACGCTTTACCTGTGACTCTTTGGCCTGGATTCGAATAAGAAACTAAACAAGTGTTGGCCAAACTAAGAGGCTAGTGAACATCTTGTTCATAATTTTAGTACAACCAAAATAAGATTAGTAGCGCTCCCAAAGCCACAGAGCGCTCTCACAGCAGAGGCAACACACATTTGCACATATAGTAGTTTGTTCATGCAGTGAACTCATTTACATATCATATATGCCATTTCTAATGATAAATAAGGTGCAACACACCCACTAAATAGTATGTGCGCATTTTAAGTAGTACTTGCAATAAAGCACAGTTTTGGTAAATCCGATTTTTTATTTATTCTTATTTTTTTTACCCAATTTTAGTAACATTTAGGATCAGTCTTTTATACAGAACATGATCATTAAACAGTTAAAGCTGATTCTGTTTTAAAAAAAGGTGTGATATATAAAGTATATTAGGATTTATACACGAGGACAGCAACAATGACAAATGAAACCACATATTGATGTTTCCTTTAGTCATAAATGAATAAAAAGGACGTTCTTGTGCTCAGTATGACCTCTCAGCTGGTTGTAATGTAACCTGTTTGGTCCACAGAGAAAAGCCCTGAGACCTTCTCGTACATAGACTCCCCTGTTAGTGATGAATAGCAGCCGACAGATGTCAGTGATGCCTCCATTACAGGCCAACCAATCCACATTTTTCATCTTAATGAAACATAGTCCTCTGAGCTTGGAATAAATATTTAATAGCCTCTCGCTGTGACCTTGAAAACCGCTTTCCCAAAGACAAAGGGGTGTGCCCCTTGATTATAATTCTTTTCATTATTTGCCTGTATGTTTTATGCCTGGGTCCACATGTTAGCAGGTTAACTAAAAATGGACAACAAATAACTGGATATACACGGCAAGATAGTGTCAAAGAGATACCATCTCAATTCACAAGGTTGAGCAGAATTATTAGTTTAAACTTACGAATTGTGGAAGATCGAGGAATCGCCCCTGAAAAACGTGATCCTTGTATTAAATATTTACCATTAAAAGTTAATCCACTGCTTTTGAACAAAAATGGTGTTTTAAAAAGGATAAATAATAAGCTTATTGCTGAGTCAGGTGCCAAATCATTTGTTAGTGGAGGTGTATTAGCAGAGTGAGAAATTATAGGGCTGTAAAATGACATGAACCATTTTACTGCCATTCTCTGTGGGGTGATGGGCATGACACAGTTTATTCAGTCTCTATAAGTCACACTGTTTGTTTACCAATCTGCCATCTTTTAAATGCACACACAGCATTTTTACTTGGGTCAAAGGACAATTGCTTACGTTAAACCGATGTACCCAAACTGTGAAAGTAGGAATGATGTATTTAAATCTAACTCCTAACAAACCCTTTGGAACATTATTAATATTCACATGCACTCGTTTTCGGGCTTCAGAACTGCTATTTCAGAGGGCAACGTGAAACTGGGCCAAGCCAACAAAGTGTATTCAATCAGAGCGCTGCTTTCGGCTCTTGCATACTGGTTCACAAAAGGTACAATAGTCTGGTTATTATATATAAACACCATGCAGCAGTTTCATTTTGTCCCAAAGTGAGCTTTTACCATATACACTCTATGAGTGACACTCTCTCTCTCTCTCTCTTTCTCTCTCTCTCTCTCTCTCTCTCTCTCTTGCTAAGTGCAAGCTCAGGAGCAGAGCCAGATGTGGAGGAAAGCAGACACAGAGAAATCAAGGACAGAGGGGACAGTAAGCATTTTATAACGCGCCCCGCAATGAACACCCGCAGGTAACCCACCCGGGTCAATAGACAAACCGTGCATCACTACTGAAATTATTCTGTGAGTCGTTAAGAACTAAATAGCAAAAAAAAATCTGTAATCCCACCGAGTGTTTTCAAATAGAGTGATCAGAACAAGCCTGGCTCTCGTTCAGCAGGAGGTCAGCCAGAGGAGCAGCAGTGTTTGTGAGCGCTCATGTCGGCAGGATGTCGACTTTGGCGTTTCAAACTGAGCAAGACAATAAGGGCCTATCGGTGTCGAAGGAACCTGTTAGCAGCTGGCAAGTCTGAGCCACTCTCCCAGACAAAACAACCGATCAATGTTTCATTCAGGGAGCAGCAGAGGCAGGCTGGGGTACACGTATAATAACACACCAGTGTGCCAGTGTATCAAGGACAGGGCTTCAAGGCAAGGTAAAACCAACAACCTTCTGCCAATCACTCATAATCCGGTGTTCAATGGAGGCTGTAGAATTTAAGACTGTGTCAGTGGCTTGTTTACACTTGTATTTCATATCATCACATTACAATATTTGTATAGTGGGGGTTTAGTGACATTTCCTCTAGCGCCCCACTGGGGAAACTGATTTTCCAGCGGTCTCCCATTGGAGATTGGACGGCCACAACGAATTATGGAGTCTATATATACCAGCCTGAGCTCCAGTATAATGCAGTACCGGAGCCGCACCCCCTGAACGCTCTGTTTCAGAACCTGCCATCGGGGCAAAGACCGGAGACAGTTTTATCCCAGCAGCTATTGTCCTCTTAAACAAGCTCACTCAGCGATTTATCAATCCATTTTGTCTATGTTTTTATACTGTGTGCATGTATGTTTGACATCTCTTAATCATTGCAAACCCAAGTGTATGAATGAAGACACCTTACCTAACCATCTAAGTACTAACCAGAAACTGCCCTGCTTAGCTTCTGAGAGCTGACAAGTTCGGCCCTTAACAAGCAGGTATATAAAACGGAATTAATACAGTCTTGTCGCAAAACTAAAATCTCAAAGTAATTTTTTATACTTGATACTCAATACGGATTTCCGTACCACAATGACAATTCTAAAATGCTCCTTTTATAGACAACAGACTGCCAAGTTTAACACAAAATAACAGAAATATTCTTTAAGTTACCATGAGGTCTGAGCTGATCAGTGTCATTCTAAAAAGAAAGGTCAAATCTGTTCTGTAAATGTGATCTTTCTATATCGATACTTGCTCAAATGAGTATCTAGATTCAAACTTGTTTTACTTCATAACCCGATGAATGAATGTGATTACGGAGACTCATCAAGCTCATACAAAAATGTATTTTAAATCACAATTGGTCAAAAGGTTCAGTTTTTAGGAGAAATGTAACTTAATGGTGAAATGACATCATAGGGCTGGTGCCGGTTTGTTTCTATCATGTTTCTACATCAGTCAGAATCTTTTAGATATACTTACCGCTACAAGTATTTGTGTACCGCTGTGTAGTACTTCGATATACTGGTAGTCCACGAAGCAGCCCATGACGCTGATGTAGGACTGGGCCTCAGGTGTGGTGCGCATCCCTGGAGCCTGCTCCAGCTCTCTCCTCACGCAGCCCGGACCATGTTCACTCCACCACGAGTGATGCGCCGAAATGTTGAACGTCAGGAAGTCACTGTCCTGAGAAAATAGATCCAACAAAATCAACAAAAAGTTATACACACATTGTTCCATATTACTACATGTTATTATGTAATTAACAGTAATTAAGATGAAGCAAAAGACACCAAACATATGACTACACAATGAGCAAAACACATACGGTATATGAAGTAGAGAGGGCAATATATCAAAAAGTATAAAATTGTAAGAGAGGGCAATCCATCAAAAAGTATAAAATTGTAAATGTTTGTTTTTTTTCCTTTACATTTATTTCAAATTTCAAACAAGAGTATAAAATTATTATAGAGTCAATACAAATTTGTCAGATACTTTAACCTCAACTAATACATTTAAAGACACATTTTAACACATTTCCTTTGAATTGACAAGCAAGACTAAACAGGACTAAATCAGGGAGAAACCACGACTAAAGTAAGACTAAACAGGACTAAATCAGGGAGAAACCAGGACTAAAGCAAGACTAAACAGGACTAAATCAGAGAGAAACCAGGACTAAAGCAAGACTAAAACAGGACTAAATTAGGGAGAAACCAGGACTAAAGCAAAACTAAACAGGACTAAATCAGGGAGAAACCAGGACTAAAGCAAGACTAAACAGGACTAAATCAGGGAGAAACCAGGACTAAAGCAAGACTAAAACAAGATTAAACTAGGGAGAAAGAAGGACAAAAACAAGACTAAAACAGGACTAAATCAGGGAGAAACCAGGACTAAAACAAGACTAAAACAGGACTAAACCAGGGAGAAACCAGGACTAAAGCAAGACTAAAACAAGATTAAACTAAGGAGAAAGAAGGACTAAAACAATACTAAAACAGGACTAAACCAGGGAGAAACCATGACTAAAGCAAGACTAAACAGGACTAAATCAGGGAGAAACCAGGACTAAAACAAGACTAAACAGGACTAAATCAGGGAGAAACCAGGACTAAAACAAGACTAAAACAAGATTAAACTAGGGAGAAAGAAGGACAAAAACAAGACTAAAACAGGACTAAATCAGGGAGAAACCAGGACTAAAACAAGACTAAAACAGGACTAAACCAGGGAGAAACCAGGACTAAAGCAAGACTAAAACAAGATTAAACTAGAGAGAGAAAGACTAAAACAAGACTAAAACAGGACTAAATCGGGGTAAGACCAGGACTACAGTAAGACTAAAACAGGCCTAAATCAGCGAGAAACCAGTACTAAAGAAAGACTAAAAGTCATATGAGACCAAACACACAAATGAATAGATACTCACCCTAATCAATTTCCCAATATAGCAATCCAACCCTGCCTTTGCATCTGCTCCCCAGTGTAACGACATGCATTATTAAAACACTCAGTGATGTCAAGAAAGCTTATGAACCTAACCACCAAAAACGCGTGTCAAGTTGAAATAATTCAAACAAACATTAACATCTTTCTACACATTCTTAACTCTCGCAAAATGGGAATTGGTTTCACCTACGTGACTGTAACTTGGTACAATCATTGCATGGAAACAGAAAGTCCAGTTTGCCAGAGCAGTACATAATTCCAACAATATGGGCACCGCACACAAATACACAAAAGTCACAGAAAACCCCAGAGGAAAAGTGTGCCCTGCTTATTTTCAATTACGTGTGTCAATATGTCCGTGTATTCATCATATCATAACTATTTCCAAAACAAGGGCACCGGGAGGTCATGGAGAACGCAGAAGACTAATGATGTGACAGATGCCATTGATTGGGGCTGGGAGCTGGGGAAGCCATTCCTGTGTAAGCTGTGGGCCGAGTCCTGACAAGCACACATCAATAGTCAGAACACTTTCGGCACGCTACTGTTGGGAGGGTTATTGTTGTTCTCACTGGCAGCCACACCGAAGCATCGATCAATTTTGGGGTATCGTATGCACGGGTAGATGATGATATGGCTCAAATTCTCTCTCTGAACAGAAGTCACTTTTTGAACAACTTTTGAATACAGTGTTAGAAAAGCCATGGTCAAACTGTTCTAATTCAAGAGCGATAAAGGCTGCGATTGGCCAGACTCACACGTTAGCCTCAAAATATATGGCAACATTTCAAACCAAAAACAATGAATATCTCAAAAAATTACTTTTCCTGACTTTCATTTGCACCTTTTTTCATAGTTTTGGCCGGGGTGCGACTTATACTTATTGTTATACTTATATACTTATTATTATTTGTTATTTTCACACTTATATATGTTTTTTTCTTCTCTAATATGCATTTTCTGGTTAGTACGACTTATAGTATGGAAAATACGGTATAGTCGATCCAGGAATGTGTTAAAACATGTTTTTGCATGTATTAGTCAAGGTTTAATTATCAGAAAAATGTGAAATGGCTGTTAAATAATCATGAAAGGGCAGAAATATCACCCTATACCCTTATTTGAAAGTGTATAACACAACTTTTTTACATTTTTAATCAGCTCAATAGCAGCATTTTTTAACAGTTCACAATATTATATAAATGTCTATATACTGTCCACCTCTAATCAGAAATGTAGCGTGGCTTTGCTAAAAACAAGAAACAAATTATGCACTAACAAAAAGTCTTCACAGCAACGCCCCATGACGGGGTAACACTGTTATTAGCCAATTACAGTAACAATGTCAAATAAACTGCAAACAGAAAAAGTAGGATAAACTCTTGAAAAACGAAATGACCAATTGCTCTTCTTTCAGCGTACAGTCAGTGCTTGTACGGTCTCCAGGAAAACACCCCGGGACGCATGTGGACAGCTAGAAATCAAAGCTGTGTTTGCTGTTGCCTTCTGTCTGTCCTTATTGCCCTGTGGGGGAGGGGTAAAGATCAATAGGAGGTGACAGAGCATGTGGCCTATTACCCCGGCAACCTGCAAAATACACTTGGACTCAAAACCATGTCAAAGTTGGTGAAATCAAACCAGACGGGAGAAGCAGGACTTTGGCTAACGATAAAAAGTGCTTATGTGTGTGTGTGTGTGTGTGTGTGTGCATGTGTGTGTGTGTGTGTGTGTGTGCGTGCGTGTGTGTGTGTGCATGTGTGTGTGTGTGCGTGCGTGTGTGTGCGTGCATGTGTGTGTGTGCATGTGTGCGTGCGTGTGTGTGTGTGCATGTGTGCGTGTGTGTGTGTGCGTGTGTGTGTGTGTGTGTGTGTGTGTGCGTGTGTGTGTGTGCGTGTGTGTGTGCGTGTGTGTTCTCCTCCTGGCCTCCATATGCAGTGAGGGAGCCCGGGCCGCTTCCATCTGTCCAGTTAATGCCCAAACCGCAGCCCCGAGCAGCTGGCCTCTACAAGCCTCATTATTCAGCCAGAAACACACACATTTACAGATAGAAAAGAAGAGAGGACCAGCACACACTTGATGGAGTCCATCACACAATGACAAAGTCAGCAGAGCTCGGAAGGTGTTTCTGAAATGCATTTGGACGCATGAGCTACCGTGAGATGAATGCTGCCAACCCCAATTCATTCTTTTCAGTGGTCAGGAAGGCAATGGGGCAGAAGAGTTACCAACAGCGATGAATGAGACACAGGTCTGAAATTCCCTGTTAAATGTTTCATATTGTGTGACAGATAATTTATAATTTATCAATGCTGAAATTCAGGCTTCATAAAATGATATAAAGACATTTTTTTTTAAATAATGGTTGGCTAGCCACTACTGCAAAGTTTATGTACCGGTACTAAAGAAATTGCACACAAAATACATAAAAAGTCACTTTTAAGACCTCTCAGCCTTTAAATTACTTTTGTACTTTTATTTATTAATCTTCTAGCAGCATACTTGATTAAAACTTTATCTAATTCAGTACAAACTTGAAGGCAGATTTTGTGGATGAGAAGTGATTGTGCTGAAGGAGCAGAATCCTGCAGTGATTTATGGAGTCTGTGATTTATGATTTATGTTTTACAGCCATACGAGACATAAATTATACACTAAAGACAATTGTGTTTACTTTCACTTGTTTCACAGGAGTATTCAGGTTGTGACATGGGTTAAAAAACATATTACACACAGTTATAGCGAGCCACTATAAGAGCATTCTTTTTTCTTGAGCTGTTTCATGTTCAGAGATGCTTTTGACTGGGTCTGTAACATTTATCCATATTCAGGAAGGTCTAATGTTATTATATAAATTTTATGCCTTCAAAATCTAAGTATTTTGCCATTATTTAACGCATTCAAAAAACATGGATCACACTAAATGTACTGCTTGCATGTTTTTACACACTATGATTCTTTCAGATATAGAATACTGTTTAACCTTCTGGTCACTCTCTGCTGGCACAACACTCAAACTATAGAATCTATTTTTAAAACGTCACCACTGCATTGTTTTAGTTGCCTGACCAGCCAGTCCCTCCTACATTCTGTCCAAATGCTGAAAGGTCTGGAATCGGTCCATAGGAGGGCGTCACCTCTCCAAACATGGGCTGGTCCAACCTCCGCCGCTAATTTGTGTCACGTGTCTCTCAAATGCGGAAGACGACTCCTCTCAAAAAGATTTAGTATATTCAGAACAAAATACACAACTTAAATTTACCTCAGATTTACAGAGTTTATTTGCTTGTAGACTCTGTAGAAATCGGTGACGTTTCTCAGTCCTCTGTGTTATATTCATTTTATTTTTTCCTTGTAAGCCGCCACGTTTGTTTAGACACGAACAGACCATGAGCTTCTCTGATTGGTTGATCCGCCTATCAATCATGCCCTTTGGAAATCGGAGCGGCTGGATATGATTCCAGACCAAAACGTCTTTGTAAAGTATTTCCAGAGCCTGAGGTCTTGGCTGGTCAGGCAATCGTTTGGATAAATATAGTTTACTAAGTTTTGACAGTTTTGTTCATTTTTAGAATGTATGCTTTATATTCGAAGTTCAAAGCTCCTCCCCCTTTGAAGGACTTCCATCAACTGTGAGGTTCCACACAGACGCACCACATTTGAACAAACTGTGCTCGGTGTCAAAGAGATTCATTATCATCACCTCAGACTGTGGATGAAGGAAAACCAAGTCTGTGAGCATTTATAACCAGCCTTTTATTGTCCTGTATTGTATTAATTTTGTAATGTTCGGTAATTGTCTTCTATGTAAACTACCTAGAGATGACAGATGGATGTCAGAAATGAGCATTTTAGCTATAATCTGGCACACACAGTGCAATTTACATGTGTTCTTTAATATGCACTGTCCTTATCAAATAAATACATAAAATAAGATAACAATAAAGATAACAACAACTAATTTGAATGTGAAAGAAACTCAACGTTCTTCTATCCAAGTTTCATCTTCTGTCATATAAGAGAGAGAGTAACATCCAATCATGTCCAATAGTCAAACTAACTCCAAAAAAGGCAAACAAACAAAATATAATGTGTTTTAAAATCTCATCTTAACTTTAGATTGACTTCTTCACCAGCTCACGGCCTAAATACATAAATTACATAAATAAAGGTGATACAGGGCGCAATATGACGAACAAGAGCAACCGTTTTTCCACTAGAGAACAATGTTTGACGTCTCACCTTGGACAGTCCTCCTACGTCCAGGTAAAAGCAGATGATGAAGACGTTCCAGGCCACCCATAGAGCAGCCCATACGGTGTACTGCAGAGAGAGAGATGTTAGCAGTGTGGACGATACACATAACACATCTACTTCAATGATTTAAAGAGGATATCGATGTTTTTATTTTCTTCAGGTATTTCGTATTAAACAAAACTACAACATGTTGATCTAAGACAGCTTCATGACAGAAACAGGTCCTGGTTCATTGAATTCCTGCCTGAAACTGCAGAACTGATAAACTAACGACATTTTCACAGTAAGCAGCATATTTTCAGTGTTTTATTAATGAAAAATGGGTCCTCTTCATGTATTTTTACAGCGATTTTATAATTCTATGGCTCACTAAACATGAATAACAGTAATAGACAATTTCCTTTGGACAGTTGTTTTGACAGAAAGTTCCATTCCCCCCGAGCACCTTATGACCTCTAAAATGTGAAGTTTGTACAGTTGGAGTGCAGACAGACACATGGAGGGCGAGAGGAAGAGAAGCGAACAGTCATCAAGTGTTTCGGTTGTGAAATCCTTTGAGTCATCGTTCTTAAGTGTGTGTTCAAATGTCAACTGTGTCGAGGGCAAAGATAAACGGTTTCTCCACAACACTGGAGCATGTTGGATCAGGAACTTTCCTCACATAAAGAAACAACAGTATTATTCATACCGCTAACCCTCGTCTGAGCCGGTTTGACTACACTTCTGCAGGTCTGTTATTTACACATCACATTCTGCATTTTCCTGCCATAAACTTCATTGTCTGAACCTCTGCAACTGCACAGGGGAATATTATAATGCAAATGTGAATATAGTAGACATATACCAGTAGTTTGAGAGAACCAAGCTTCTCTTAAGTAGAAAAACACTAACTGATACTATCACTGCACTATTATTGCTGTAATAACTACTACAATTATTGAGCAAAATGAACATTTCAGTAAAACAAAGTGATGTTCACATATGCAGACTTCCTTAAATGTAATGCAATGCAATACTGTGTGGTAGCAGACATTGACCTTCTCTGTTCAAACTCAAGCCTGAAGCGGTTGAGTTCCTCATCCGTATAATGAGGCCTAATCAAGTGATTTAAAGGTGTCATACGGCTAGAGCACAAGAGAGGCTGGAGCGTGAGAAAAGATGTGTAATAATAAGAGAATAAGAGAAAACCTGTCTAATCTCCATCTCTTCAAACTATTTACTCATATTTACTAACTCATTTTTCTCCCTTTCTGCCCTTATCATCTTTGTATATTCTCCAATTCTGTTCAAATCTAAACTTTATAACCTCTCTGATACGATCTCCAGACATCTAAGGCTGTTGAATTCAACCCCAACGCCATATTGATCCTAAATTATCTTAATATATTTAGCTCTGTCGCCTCCAGTTATCTAACGTTAAAGAAATTGTAAAATATACTCACCACGACAATGTAGCGTGGGCGGTACTGGATCGTGCCAAAGAGGCCGAGGATGACTATAATGATATGGAAAAAGTTGGCGAGGATGGGAGCCCACTGGTATCCAAGGAAGTCAAAAACCTGCCTCTCTAAAGCCAAAACCTGAAAAAGGAAAGAAAAATACATGTTTAAATTATAACATATTGTAATATATTGAAATGATTTCTCCTTGGGATGAATGAAAGTAATTCTGTATCTGATAAATCTGCTGCACTGAACAACACAAGTCAACTGTGGACACGCAAAGCAAACTAGATGTGTAACTTTGATATAGTGAGAAGCTTTTGTCTGCTGAACTAAATAACGAGTGGTTCAAGTCTATGTTCTCTTCATTGAGAACGCTTCCTGAGGTGGAAGTTTTACATCAACAATTAAAATGACATCAATTGTACCTCCACTGAGCTGAAGACAAGCTGTTTCCACTGTTTCTGCCAATAGCCTTGAGAACATGGGAGAACTTTATGAGCGGTGAGGGCATGCTTTATAGTACTAACATGGAAAGCTAATGGTTTTATTGAAATCAGAAAACAATGACTGCAATGGGCAAATTCCGGTTGGCCAACAAAGACTCATGTCAGTCCTTCGATGAAAACAAGACAGAAAAACAGTTTAATCATCTACTAAGTCCCACAAATCACTCTCAAATGAATAGGAACACATCATTCAGGTTTTATTTTTAAAGATGTATTCATCTGATTAAGAAGAGTCATATATTTTCATTAAACTTTATTTTAGTTTTTTTCTAACATGATTTTATGCAGTTGTAAATCCTATTATCCTCCTCAGCTATATTCCATTCTGGGTAGTAACGTCTTTTAATTCCATTCTCTACCAATTCAATATCATGTGAATGTCCGTCTGAGCACGTTGTCAAATATGTTTTGATGTGTCGAGTCTGTTGACATGTCATTTCCAGCCAAGCGCTACAAGATGAACGAGGATAAATCTTGTCACTGCTGCAATGACAGGAGCGCACCACCAGGCCCACACCCTGGTACAACTGAAGTGCTCTTTTAATGGAATAGGATGCAACACGAGTGAGAGATAATTAAAATAACATGCCGCAATAACTTCATGGACAAGATGAAAGAAAGGAGAGGGCAAGAAGAATTCAATGCAAATATGACTTATTATAGACACTGACCCTGTTGCAACACGCGTCACTTTTTGACACGTTTTTGAATACCTCAGTAGTTATCACATAAACGTTTACTTCTAATTTAGTAGTATATTTTAAAGTCCAACAGTGCACTTAGTTGAAGGAATAATGGAGGATTTTTTGGCGCCAAATCTGAGTCTCATTTCCTCGTGGCGTGGGCAGCAGAGATGTTCATTCACATGTCAATCATAGGATGCACCTACTGCTCACCTGCAGCCTCGTTGGCTCGTCCCCAGGAGACCAGCATGTTTCCCTGGCTGCGCATGCGTGGTTGATATGCCGGTGTGTGTCTAAACGCATGGATCTATCATAATATGGTTCCCTCAGTGTACAGGACAAAATTAAGACAGAGAAGGACAGTTTGAGCTGGGTCAGAAGAGACGGAAATCTGCGAAGACGAGAGATGGGACGCGATCCGTCGCGCTAGTGAACAAACGCACGTGTAGCAACGAAGCTTTTGTATGCTTCCGCACGGGGTAAGTGCATTAGTTATTAGTGTATATTAGTGTTTTAGTTACTATTTCCACTGTGAGTAAGTCTACAAATGATAAACGCATTAAATTGAAGTTAAGATTAAAGCACCACTTTTTTCTGTGTTATTTCATGTTTTGTCCTTCCAAATGAGATGTTACGCCTGGACAGATACACTTATAGTTACTTGAGAAGCAGTTTCCCCAACATGAGTGACCACTTTTTACTTGAGTAATACTGTTTTGGACAAATGGCGTTCTTGCTTTTACTTCTCATTGGCGAGTCTACCCATCTCTGGAAACCAAGCACAAGTAGGCTAAAGAAAGTTAGAGAAGACCATGATGCCCTTGGTTATGATGTTACGTCTTAGCAGTTTATACACCATCCGACCAAGACCGTCCAGCCCTCCACATTAACAGTCTGTGTCTTGCCGCCCGAAAAAAGACAAGGCTGGAGGAGATAAGGCAAGTCAAGAAAGTGGTACATCTTCCTGACGGCTCTGGGTCATGCTTTGAGAGCTCAATAAAACTCTCAGAGACTAATGTCACAGCAGATGTGGAGCTGCCAGCCTCTGCTTTAGGCGGGCACTTAAGGATGGAGCGAGACACTATTGCCACAAGAACGCGACAAGAGTGGCTCCACGAGAACGAGAAAAGGCAACCTTTTTGACACGATCTACTGCATAATGAATAGATTTTCACAATTTTGGTCCGACTTTTTTATTTAAGTTCTTCTTTCTTTTTGTCCGAGTCAAATGTAAACACAAGAAAAACCACTCACGATTTCATCTTGTGAGATCGACTGGTTTGAGATCTTCCCTAAGCTGGTTCTACAAATGTATAATTCAGAAGTTTATTACCATAACTAACAAAGAGACAAAGAGAAACGGACCTCACGTTTCAATTTGAATTTGGACAATTTGACAAATGAGTACCCTCGAGGACAAACTTGTGAGAGCAAAGAAAGCCACTCCGCCATTGTGTATCCCCTATTTGAAGAAAGACTTGAAATATGTATAGAATATTTAAAAGCATAACATAAATCTCCAGGCGGACCAAGCACTAAGACCAGAATAGACAAACGTGCTCTCTTTTTTGTTCGTTTTTGCTGTCCAGATAAATGCACATTTTTTCTGGATGTTGTTTACTGTCTACAGCATTTGTGTTGTTGGTATTTTAATAATTCATTTCCATATCCTTATTTTTAGCAACAGCAAAACCTTATTTGCATATGTGTTGTCTTCAACTTGGAGTTTGAGCGGCGATATCGGCTCAAGCCACCGATGAATAAGCAGAAAATACAGACAGAATTAATTTTAAAAAATGATGGTGTACTTGTTTTTGCCCATTATAATTGTTTAATAGATACAACTAGGAATATTTGCCGTTGTAGCAAAGCAAAGATAGGTAATTTCAATTCAAACAGTTCAAAAGTGCTATTAACTATCATTTATCATTCAGAAAGTTAGTTTTAAAGAGCGTGTCACGTAGAGGAATGATAATCTGTTGGACAATTTGCATGAAAGTTAATTCATTGTTGTTTGATGTCAATAATCGCGAATAACAATCATTTATTTTAGACTGTGAAACGATCTCTAGACACAGCCAGACCACGTTTCTGAAATCCTTCGCTTGAATTTGTATTAAAGAAATAGCGGCGCAAACGTCCACACAAGCATGTACACGCTCTCCTCTTTCATACTGCAGCAGCTATCACGTTCACTGCTAACTCGATAATCCTACGAGATGACAACAATCAATCAGGACGAGATGGACACACGTGCGCCCTAACGACACAATTAGACAGCAATTCATAGGAAGCGTCTTAGTGCAGAGAGTGGGGCACAATTTGATCAGAACGATACCAATACTGTTCCAGGAAGAGCAGGCGGCTTCGTAACGCTCCATAAAAGCAATATCACAAATGACTCCCTCTAGAGTGACGGGAGTGCTTAGTGGGAGAGGAAGTTAGCCACAAATACTAATGTTATTACATTTTGGCGTAAATACTCCAGGAATAGGATTGAGGTTCAACTTTAGGGTCACTTTAGAAGGTTTAGTGAAACCCTGGGAGACAGAACTGCCAAGAATGTAACTTCATTCACTGTTTTCAAAAGTAAATGTGATGGGACAGTTTGAAGGTATAGTCAATTTGAAGTTTGGCAACAAATTATGTCTTTTTATGTTTTGATTTATTTTGTTTTTTCTTCTTTTTTTAAACTTAAACTGTTTTTCAATTTTATGCCACAAAAATATAACATATAATGGAAACTTATGTTAAAAAACCTTCAAATACAGGTCAAATAAGTCACATTTGTCAGAAACTTAAACCTGAACCAGCACAATTGAAGCAGTGTTTCTCAAACTGTGGTACGCAAGCTCCTTTTGACACAATTCTGACAAAGTTTTGGGTTTGTCCTCCTATGGGCTAGTCCTTCTTTAGAACTACATAAATCATTGTATAGTCCTTTTTCACCTTAGTTTAGTTTATTATTGGTGTTGTTTTTGGACTTTTCTGTTGATTACTAGGATACTATAAATATATACATTTATAGTAGTAGTAATTTCTGTAAATATTGCCCTACGCTATTAATGTTTATTCTAGATGAAGGACTTGGATATGCGACTTCTTCTTCTTCTGTTACTTTTAATGGCAATTGGCATGAAACTGAAAATGTGCACATTTACTGCCACCTACTATAGTTGTGTGTCTAGCTTCTTCTACCGCTTCCTACTGTAGATTTACGTCTTCAAAGTATGTGTTTTACGCTATAGTGTAAAAAGGAGAGAGAGAGAAAGAGAGCAAGAAAGAGAGGGATAGAGCAGATACACGACTTGACAGACAACAATTCATTCCAGACCTTGTCAATCTAACTATTGCACAGTAAAAGGCCAGATGAGGGGGATACAGTGGTTAATACCATGCGAACTAAGACGTTTTTTAGTCTGAAAGTCTGTTGTATGTGCCTTTCTTCTGAGGGTGTGTTGTAGATGTACCACATTAAAATAGGGACTATAAACTGGGACAACGCCTGGAAATAAACATAGACCAGGACTAGATCAGGACCAAACCAAGTCTACATCAGGACCAAACCAAGTCTACATCAGGACCAAACCAAGTCTACATCAGGACCAAACCAAGTCTACATCGGGACCAAACCAAGTCTACATCAGGACCAAACCAAGTCTACATCAGGACCAAACCAAGTCTACATCGACCAAACCAAGTCTACATCGACCAAACCAAGTCTACATCAGGACCAAACCAAGTCTACATCAGGACCAAACCAAGTCTACATCAGGACCAAACCAAGTCTACATCGACCAAACCAAGTCTACAACAGGACCAAACAAAGTCTACATCGACCAAACCAAGTCTACATCGACCAAACCAAGTCTACATCGACCAAACCAAGTCTACATCAGGACCAAACCAAGTCTACATCAGGACCAAACCAAGTCTACATCAGGACCAAACCAAGTCTACATCAGGACCAAACCAAGTCTACATCGACCAAACCAAGTCTACAACAGGACCAAACCAAGTCTACATCAGGACCAAACCAAGTCTACATCGGGACCAAACCAAGTCTACATCAGGACCAAACCAAGTCTACATCGGGACCAAACCAAGTCTACATCGGGACCAAACCAAGTCTACATCAGGACCAAACCAAGTCTACATCGACCAAACCAAGTCTACATCAGGACCAAACCAAGTCTACATCAGGACCAAACCAAGTCTACATCAGGACCAAACCAAGTCTACATCAGGACCAAACCAAGTCTACATCAGGACCAAACCAAGTCTACATCGGGACTCAACTGGGATCAAACCAGGATCAAACAAGCACAAGTGTGAATGCGCCCTGAGTGACTTATCAGTAAATGGCACTTCCGTAACCGGTTTCTATTGGCGATGTGTCATCAATAGTACACTTGAGAGACATGATCAGAGGGCGCTGCAGGGCCGTGAGTCATGCCGCTGTCATCGAGCTCAGACAGAGGCTCCGGCAGCGCGGGCCTGGACCACTGCCAGCAGATCAGAGGAACGATGACTCTTCACATCACAACATGATCACATTACATCTTAACTAACACGACTTTCCACTGCTCGCCAACAGGTTCAGTTTTTGATGTGGATGTAACGGTGAATGAATGTAGCAGTAACTGAGATCACCGAACACAGACAAGAATGAGAGGCTGTGGCGTGTGGGTTGTTTTCAGCATTGAGGCCAATAGAGCTCGGGATTGTGACGTCATCGCTCAGCCTAATGTTAAACCAATGGACATGTTAAGAGATGTTAAATACAAAATTCAAAAGTGCTTTAACACAACAGATTGACACATGTATTGACCATAGTGGCTCAGTTGCTTAGCAGCTGTATTGCCACATAAAAGGACTGTGTGTTGTAGATGAAAATATAAAAATGGAATTAAATTAAACATTGCAACTACTTGAGACAAAAAACAACAGAGGGAACAACGGAGACCATAATCCTTTGCTCTATTTTAGTGAAGACCAAATGGAGACATTGTGTTTTTGAATGGCATGTCATTATTGTTAGGCCATACTCATGTGCATACAACTGATGTAAATAAGAGTGTTTTGTTAGTTAATAATTAACAATTAGTATTATTTAGTCTTATGCTAGCTATTTTTTACTTTACTTTATTATTATTATTATTTTATTTTTATCTTTATATTTCATTTTATTTTTTGCTCCATTCCCTATTAATATATGAGAGGAATTTTGTTAATAGAGTTATTTGTTTTGTTTAAAAGAGTTCTTCTATTAAAAAAATTCCCCATGTGTGGACAATAAAGGATTATCTTGTCTTATCTTATTCACACCATAAGCTTGTCAAAATTGCATATCTACAGTTCGGTTTAGCAATAAAAATGTTATCATGATAATATTGTACTTGCGATTTGAACATTGTTACATTCCTAAAAGAAAACTCTCTATATATTAGCGTACAACGGGATCCAGAATACACACGTCTTCAAATCTTTGCAAAGAGTGAGTCTGGTCCCCACGCCCTCCGCCGCGCCACACAAGACAAAAGAAAAACCAAACGCAAACAGTACTGTACCATAAGATTTGTTTATTTCCATGACACATGTGAAACAAAAGGAGTGTATTATGTCAGCTCAACTTCAATGTGTTAAAATGTGTCTTTATAAATAATGTTAAAAATGCAGTATGTTTACAGACTGTGCATCAATGCATTTTTGAACTTGAAATTAAAATGCATTAAAACTTTTCTGGGTCATCACAAAAAGTTTCGCTCCTTGAATCATGCATTGCCCCGCCGCCTGCCTGCTGAGAACTTTTTCATTATTTCCATAAAAAGCTAGCACCAACTTGATGTGGATTAACCAATGGCCGAGGGGAGTGAATAGTTTAGCGCATTTTCACACAAAGTTGCTCCATGGCTAAAGGGGACGCTTAAATGTCGCTAAAAAACTCAGAAGAAAAGATTAGTTGTGAGTCAGGCGCTGGCTATTTCGTAAGTGTCCAAGTGCGCTCTGCCTCGACTTGTCTCCTCTTCCCTGCAGCCTTCCTCTCTTGCCCTTCCAATCCTATTTTCACCTTTCGCCTGGATGGAGTCATTGTGCTGTGGTTTAGGCCCTGTGTAACAAATGGTGTGTGGGCTTGTGTACATGGGGAGTTCTATGCATTGATAGCCCTTGGTGTTTTCTGGTCTGGCCGAGCAAAGACAAGGATTAAAGGGCAGCGAGCCTTCGGAAGCCGTCTCTTCTCTGTTTGAAATGTGGTCGCCTCGGTTGAACTGGGGCTGAACACTGGGACTACAAAAGGATTGCCTTGAAGTTTGGCCAAAAACATTGATTACAGACTGTGATTCTTGAAACTGAACTGAAGATTTTGATTACCTGTGATCCATCATAATAACCTTGATAAAACAATTAATTGAAACAGCTTTGATCGCAGAGAATGTGCGGATACTGGAAAGAGAACGCCATTTAGGAATCTAAAAACTAAACTGGCCAAGAACACACTCTTTTCCTTATTTTCTTAGTAAATTCTTAATTTTATGCATTCCTTCTTTCACATATTATATTATTCATTGTTGTGTTGCACCTTACCACCAAAGTCAGTCTGTAATTTGTGAATTCTCTTCATCGTCAACGGCAATAAACCTTTTTCTGATTCTGATTCTAAAGACGTGAAGTCTGGAACCAGGTCAAGTCCTGATTCCAATGAGCGCAACTGACAGGTGGATAAACCAATCAGAGACATGCACGATCCGCTCGTGTCAAAACAATCATGAGCAAAAAACTAAAAGAGAAACATGGACTAATAAACAGCACTTCTGCTAAATCAATAAGTGAAGCACTTTGGAGATTTGAGAGGAATTGTTTGCTGCATTAGCTCAGTATACAAACAACTGTGCCCTGTTCTGGCTCGAAAGGTCCAAGGTCCAAGTACTCATCATTTTGAATCTAGTTTAAGTCACTAACAAACACATTTAGGGCATCTAAGCATTTTATCCAGCGTTTCCTTTTCTGCCCTGACAGGGAACATAACCATCAGCAGCAGTTTGTGCCGTCACGCCCCTAATTGAGTCAATAACGTTGCTATTTTCATCACATCATCATCTCTGCTTCTTGAAGTCAGCTTAGCACCCCGCAGTCCCATCCTTTTACCGCTAAACACCAGAGCTGAAAACACCCGTGACCTTATCTGACAATCACCAATTTTGAGAAGATTTGAGCGAGATGAACATGCTAAAAAAAATAACACCTCTGTACTCACTGGACTAGAAAGAGAAGGATGTTTTTTGTAAATATTTGGAGCTACATTTCCATTACGGCCTCTGCGGTGTCACTGAGGTGGAACACACAAAGCCAAACTGAGAGGACGCACGCAAAATCAGCAGCCCAAGGATTTCACTATAACCACGTGATTAATGGTCCGCTAAATTGAAGACATTAAGATGGTGCGGGGTGGTAAAAGGGGCCTCCCGGGACAAAGAGTGTGTTATTACGTATACCAAAATGCAGAGTGCACAAGCGATCCAAATCAGGACCCACTGCTCCTTTCCCAAGTGACGAATCTCCAAAGTCACAGAAGATTTCAGATTTTCAACAAACATCAATGACAACCGGTAATTTACCATTTTGGGCGGGTCGTGTGTGTGGTGGAGTTAAAGACTATATAAAGTATAGGGTTGTCTATGTTTAGAGAGACAGTTGCCCAAGAGCGGGATGTGTACCATAAAAAGCAGTTCTCAGAGAGCCCGATCTGTTTTTGAGCTAAGAGGATAATGTAGTTTCCATATCACATTTTAGATTAAATTGTGAACGTTGTTATGAATAAATGCACAGTTTGAATATTGACTATATAGCATTTTGTTGGGAAAAAAATGTATATTGTACACTTTAAAATAAGGGAATATGGTGTTATTCCTGACATTTTGTGATAAATTTGACAGAGATTTCATATTTGTCTGATAATTAAACCTCAACTTATATGTTTAAATATATTTTTGTCATAATGCCCATCCCTAATTGTAACGAACTAACAAAAAGCTCAGTTTCTTTGTTCTTCTCACTGTATTCAAAAACTCAATCTGGAGTATTTTGCATGTTTTAACACTACACTTTTTCATTTCACCAACAGTTTTAATGCTTGATAATGATTGAATGATTGTGTTGGTCTTGTGCTGCTTCTTGGCCAGACGGTCATAGTAAATGAATGTGTTCTCAACTGACCTACCTGGTAAAATATTGAATAAATATATAAAAAAAAACTATGGCAGGAAGAACACACAGTACCTACAGCAATCCTCTCACTATTCTAGACCATCACCTATAACAATTATTAATGAGCATTATTAAAAACCGCTCACACTGACACGTTTCTCCATTTGACAGTGTAATTACCTCCAGGTTGCTTCCTTTTATTATAAAAGTATGGTATTAACCCCAGCACAGGATAAAACATGTTAATAAAAAGGATATGGAAATACCTCTCAGGGGTCGTGCTCATAATTGGTCAGAGGTGAAGGGGTCAGCCATCCCCCTCCCCCCCATCGCACTTTATTTCTCCCTCTGCGTCTCCCTGGATCTCATTGCCATGCTGATAAATCTGATCAATAATTTAGATATATTCTAACCATAGAGACCCAAACGGGGAATAAAATGGGCTCTCGACAGCGCAGGGGAGTGAAATAAAACAGTAAAGATAACACAGGCCTTTGTAGTGAGTCCACAAAGGATACGAGAAAGAGGCGGGGTTAAGGCTTTCATTATACATTCAACTCATGCGTCTCTTCCCTCCACATCCAGGTTGTGTTCGCTCCAAGGTGCACTAATGATATGCCGAGGGGAGCTGCAAAAGTCTACTGCCAGAAAGGGATTTTATTATTCAGACAGTCTCATATCTACAAGATACTGTTTTTTTCACTTACGCTGACAAAAACTTGCAATAAGGGAAATCATACAAATGTGTGGGAAAAATGTGGCTTTCTGTAAAAAGGTTGTAATTTCTCACATGACACAACGAGCGCTGGATACGCCATGATAATTCTAGTATCAAAAACATTTTTGTCTCAAAAACCTGAAGAGGAAAACTAAATCGTTTGATTCCTGCAAGGTGCGTTCGATTGTTTTTTACAGCTTACAATTTGCTCAAATAAATAATCTTTTGTTGACTGAGTGCCAGGACAAGGCCAAGTTGAGGGCTACAGTAGGACTATAATTAACAAGAACATAAACAAGATTAAAAAAAAAAAGTCAACACAAACAAGCCAGTGATGACCAGAGGAATCTATGTAAACAATACATCATATATTTGTGTTAAAAGTATCTTAAAAGACTGCAGTAGGATGGTGGTTACACGGTGGTGCTGCAATAAGAAAACAACACATTTGCAATTGCTCTTTTTAAGAATTGGTTATAAAAAACTAGTCTGGATGTGCAGTTTTTCTATTGCAGATGAGCCTTTGTTGAGTTACAAGAGCAATCAACAGAGACTGGGTCAAGACCACAATCAGGACTGAGCACAAGGGGTCATGTGAAATCAGACACACACACACACGCACACGCACGCACGCACACACACACACACACACACACACACACACACACACACACACACACACACTGCTGTAATTAGTCACCTTCACAGCCTTCAGTGGAGAGGAAAATGGCCCAAAGACAATGGATGACAAGGTTAGGAACTTAATTTTTCACCCAGAAGCAAGGTGTTATCCTAAATGAAACACATTAACACTCCTCTGCTCCAGCCTTAAAATCACAATCTATATTAATGATACAATTGTTTAGTGGTGGTAATACTTCAGCAGTGATGTGTACTTAATTGACACAGTATAATACAATATTAGGGTATAAGACAATGATGGCCAAAAACCTTAAGTGATTTAAAACAAAAGGAGGGACTGAGCACCACATTGTCAAGTTTAGAAATACTGATGGGTTAAGTACTGCAGTATTCTAAAGCTTATGTCCAAAAAATGTGGTCACCGCATGAGACAAACTGTGCATTAGGTCTATGGGACGAGCTGTGCGTTAGGTCTATGGGACGAGCTGTGCGTTAGGTCTATGGGACGAGCTGTGCGTTAGGTCTATGGGACGAGCTGTGCATTAGGTCTATGGGACGAGCTGTGCATTAGGTCTATGGGACGAGCTGTGCATTAGGTCTATGGGACGAGCTGTGCATTAGGTCTATGGGACAAGCTGTGCATTAGGTCTATGGGACAAGCTGTGCGTTAGGTCTATGGGACAAGCTGTGCTTTAGGTCTATGGGACAAGCTGTGCATTAGGTCTATGGGACGAGCTGTGCATTAGGTCTATGGGACAAGCTGTGCATTAGGTCTATGGGACGAGCTGTGCATTAGGTCTATGGGACAAGCTGTGCTTTAGGTCTATGGGACAAGCTGTGCATTAAGTCTATGGGACAAGCTGTGCGTTAGGTCTATGGGACAAGCTGTGCATTAGGTCTATGGGACGAGCTGTGCATTAGGTCTATGGGACGAGCTGTGCATTAGGTCTATGGGACGAGCTGTGCATTAGGTCTATGGGACAAGCTGTGCATTAGGTCTATGGGACAAGCTGTGCGTTAGGTCTATGGGACAAGCTGTGCTTTAGGTCTATGGGACAAGCTGTGCATTAGGTCTATGGGACGAGCTGTGCATTAGGTCTATGGGACAAGCTGTGCATTAGGTCTATGGGACGAGCTGTGCATTAGGTCTATGGGACAAGCTGTGCTTTAGGTCTATGGGACAAGCTGTGCATTAAGTCTATGGGACAAGCTGTGCGTTAGGTCTATGGGACAAGCTGTGCATTAGGTCTATGGGACGAGCTGTGCATTAGGTCTATGGGACGAGCTGTGCATTAGGTCTATGGGACAAGCTGTGCATTAGGTCTATGGGACAAGCTGTGCGTTAGGTCTATGGGACAAGCTGTGCATTAGGTCTATGGGACGAGCTGTGCATTAGGTCTATGGGACGAGCTGTGCATTAGGTCTATGGGACGAGCTGTGCATTAGGTCTATGGGACAAGCTGTGCATTAGGTCTATGGGACAAGCTGTGCTTTAGGTCTATGGGACAAGCTGTGCATTAGGTCTATGGGACAAGCTGTGCATTAGGTCTATGGGACAAGCTGTGCGTTAGGTCTATGGGACAAGCTGTGCTTTAGGTCTATGGGACAAGCTGTGCATTAGGTCTATGGGACGAGCTGTGCATTAGGTCTATGGGACAAGCTGTGCGTTAGGTCTATGGGACAAGCTGTGCTTTAGGTCTATGGGACAAGCTGTGCATTAGGTCTATGGGACAAGCTGTGCGTTAGGTCTATGGGACAAGCTGTGCTTTAGGTCTATGGTGACACACACTTCTTTGTGCACGACAGGTCCAGAGAGACTTGGACGGGCCTTCCTTAATAACAGCTGCAGTTCCACAGAGACATGTATGAAAGAGGTAAAAGACCAGTTACCAACCACTGTCCTAAGGCCAATCTCCTCCATCACACTGGCACTGCCAAGGAAACACACTGATCACACAAGCACATTCAGGAACAGGTACTGCGTTTTGGAGCAGATGAATGACAATTTGGTATGAATTGAATGTCAAGGTGATCTAAGTATTCTGTGGCTCTGACATAATGTTGAATACAATCGTTTCAGCACCTCCACCGCTAAAGAATCTGGTAAGTGTTAGCTTTGTGCAGCTGCAATCTCTTTCTATAGCAGTATGAACTATAATACTGGTGTAATATGTAGAATTGGAATATCAGTGAAATGAGCCCCAATGTTGTGTATGACGTTAATCAAGCACATGGTCGTTAGGGATAACAGGTTTTTTTCTTGGAAGCGCTCTCATTTGAGAATATTTTCCTAGAGTGTAGCATTGCGATGTTTTAATGTTTTAATGTTAGGGTTCTGTCCAAAGTTCACATTAGAGTCTTAAGTATGAACTGATGAACTACAAGAATCACACGCGTTTCAGAATATGTTATCATAGATCAGAATATGTTATCATAGATTGTCATGGATGAAGTCTGGGTATTTTCTTGTTTGTGGAGGAGCCAACCCCAAATCACAAAGCACTTCACTGGAGGGTCAATTTAAGGTCGCCGCAAACACAAAACACAAATTGCCTCAATGATTTTCCTGTACACCAAACCAAATAATCAAACAGACAGAGTTAGGCCTGGATCCAAGAGTTGCTCATTGTCAGGAGGTTGATGGAGACTTTGTCATCCGTCCAGCTCCACTGTCTGGAATAGTTAGGCTACAAAGGGAGGAATAACCAAGGCATCTCAATCAATAGCGGCTCATTATGGGCTGCCTTCTGTCCCAGAGAGATGTGCCCCATGCACCACTAAGGCCTGTTGATGAGGAAAGCAGACCACAATTCAATTAGACCATGGCCGAGATGCCAAAAGACGTTTGATCAAAGCACTCTGTCTGGATAATTAGCACGGAGCATGGCGGTTCACAGGGGCTATTTTTACATCTGAGGAGCGGGACATGTTGTTTTGTTAACGGTAGTTTTAGCCCGTAATGGACAGGGGGAACGGCCAGACTCATTGGCGATGCATAGGTTTGGGTCGGGCAAAAGAGCACAGTCCCGTGTGTCTGGTGCGCAGGGCGACTCGCACGCTCATGTGGACATACGCCGACACCTGCGCAGAGACATACACCCCCATGACCTTTGGGAGAGGTGGGACAGCGCAGGTCTCGCCCCTCGTGTGGGTTAAGTTGTGGAGGAGGAAATGTCAGCTCATCCAGAAATGCTGCCTCAGGGGGAAATAATGCAATTTCTAGGAGCCTTCTGGGACTTTTTAGGCAGCCCACTGACAGTATAATAAAGTCCTCAACAAATGGCCGACCTCTTTCACTCTAATGAGGCAAAGAGGTATGAGGACTTTGAAGGGAAAACAAGTGTGACCCTCGAGATGAGTTCACTTCCTCACACAAACGGCCCTAAATGACATATGACCTAAAGACATGTAAGGTAATATTTGTATTGCTAAAAACGTCCTTCTGACAGAGATTTCCACATAAAACACAAGTTAAATTGCATTAGTATGTCAAAAGGAACATCTAAATATTGACTGTAAGCTCACATAATGCATTCACTTAAATGCAGACAATCTTCTCTCTGGTTTATATTGTGATGACGAAGAGCAGAGATGGGTTTCTTAGCCTGGAGGCAGCAAAAGGCTTCGAGAAAACGCTTCCATTTAATACGGCTTACAATATAATGAAAAATGCTGCTTTAAATGAACATTCATATTGCTCTATTTGTATTTCGTGCCCTTAAGTAACTCTCCGTGCCAAACCCTTACACGTTTTATTAACTTCTTTGTGTTTGGGTAGATTTTACGGCCCCTCCGAGCTATGAAAGGTGGCATTTACTTGCAGGGCTTCTTCTGTGAGCAAACTCAGTTTTAATACCACCATAAATAACATTGTCACACCCTGTCAAGTAAACTCCACTCAGAGGTAGTGACAGAGCCAAGCTGGCCTGCAGTCAATGGGAAGCTACTATCTTCTTAAATGTCACAGTCCACACACCACTGGTTTTTAGGTTTAAGGCTATCCAACCAGTGTAGCTTTTGCTGTGGATTTCAGAAATGGATCTGTCTAATCCAAAAATAGATTAATAAAGCATAAATGTAAAGTAATTATTTGTGTAATTGAGGGAAACATCACAACACAAATGATAGGACATTAAACATTAAGTCCAAACCACTTGTAACTTTCTAAACAGCAGAACAGTGATATCAACCGCTTTGAAGGAAATGGTTTAAAAAATTGGGATGAATCAAGGGCACAGTGTCCTAAATCTGTCTGTCACTCGGACTGCATACCGAGTAAAAAGTCATGGTTCTTCCATATTAAAGAGGCACCAGACTTGGAAATGCCACAAGTTGATTGAAAAGGTGGAAAATGCAGTGCCAAAGCTACAAAGCAGACATGCAGTTACAGTAAATGATCAGTGTCAATGCAGTATAGACACACTGTGACATGGTAATAATAGTCGCCAACGTAGCACTTGTATAGCACTTTTCAAGACACACAAAGACGCTTTACATAAGGAGACAAACAGTAGATAAAGTGAGAACAATGAGGCTTACAAACATGAAAAAAAACAGAGAGAGAGACAACTATAGTCTCTGATATACTGTACCCTGTAAAACTCAAGTCACAATGATGATAAATCTATCTAATTAAATGAATGGGTCTATTCTTTCAGGGAGTGGAGTAACCTGTAGGCATACATTTTGCGTGCGCACCTAAAACATGTAGGCTTTAGAGTCACTGAAAACCTTTAATCAATCCAAACAAAAACAATCCTATATAACTTTTTTATTCAAAACATGTAATGAAGCTTGTTTAAATTGTCTCCTCACTCACCAGTTGTAAAGTGCAGATGAAGATGAGAGTGCATCGCCCGCTACAGCAGCCCATTGTGAGAGGAACAACGTGCGCTTCTACTTTATAAAGGCTCGCGCTTGGGACCTCTTCGCGTTGCTGACCCCACTTAAGCTTGGTCCAGGCTCCCGGGGCGTAGACCCATTCTTTACTTTAATATTCTAAAGCGTTCTGTCTGCTGTGGTCCGCGGCACCGTCTGCTCCACCACGCACCGGGGCGCACTTGAGGTGACTGGCGGACTGGGACGGTGCTGGAGCCGGTGTGTGAAAACGCAGGGTGGGTGGGTGCTGTGGGTGGGTGCCGCGGATGGGTGGGGGTGGTCCTTCTGAGGGGCCGGTATGGGGGGGGGGGGACGTCATCGAGCGTCCACATGCTGTCTGTGTCTGTTGAACCGTGACCAGAAAGACACGTGACAAGAGATAGCAATTAAACCGAGAACGCTCAAAACAAAGGCAATTTATTACCATGGCAATAGGAAGATGATGAGGCGACGAAGCTGAGCGCAACAGACACGATTTTAAAATGTTTGGCAAGTGTTAAAATGTCACTGTTTCTCCATTAAATAACGAAATTGAGCTTCTTAGACTGGAATATTATTGAAAACATCCTTTTAGTTTGTAGCATATGGGAAAATAACCAACCAGCGCCCTCTCCTGGTCAAAAGAAGTAAACAGATGGCCCCATTCTTTTATTCCTTGGAAACACTTACAATCAGTAAAGGTCGATAGGATTGTGGGCTTCATTTAAATTCAGATTAATTGATTGTAATTTTAATCACGTTTATTTAGATCACACTTAATGAGGGCATCAATAGGCTATAAAATGGCCACATAGCGAAAGTATAGTAGCTTAAAGGAGGCATATTATGATGTTTTTATTTCTTTCAAGGTAAGTACTTGGTATTAAGTCGATCTTAATTTTACATGTTGTTTTACACATCTTCTCCAGCTCTTCTCTTGGCATTTCTCCTGTTTCTCCTGTTCCTTTTTCTGATGTTGCCATCACTTGCTATTGCCATGTCAACCACAACAGCTTTCCTCTGCTGTTTATCCAACACCACAATGTCTGGTTGGTTTGTATCTGGAAGTCCCATAGGATTTTGGCTTGGTAATTCTCCACCACCGTTGGAGGTTTTTCCCAGTTTGACCTTGGGGTTTACAGCCCGTACTCTGCACAGAGGTTCCTGTACACTATGCCAGCCTCCTGGTTATGGAGCTCCATGTGCTGTCCCTGCCAGCATCTTGCACCCTGCAGTTATGTGCGGGATGGTCTCAGGGCCCCCTTTGCACAGCCTACACCTTGGGTCTTGTCTGGTGTGGTAAATCTGGGCCTCTATTGCTCTGGTGTTCAGGCCCTGTTCCTGTGCTGCCATGATCAGGGCCTCTGTGCTGTCCTTCAGACCGGCTCTTTCTAACCATTGGTAGGATTTCGTGATATCAGCCACTTCAGTTATGTTCCGGACAGGTGGTACGTCCCATGTAGGGGCTTGTCCTCCTATGGTGGTCCATCCAGCACCTCATCCTCTGTTCCCCATTGCCTGAGACATTCACTGAGGACATCATCTGTAGGAGCCTTGTCCTTGATGTACTTGTAGATCTTGGATGTTTCATCCTGGATAGTGGCTCTCACACTCACTAGTCCACGACCTCCTTCCTTGCGGCTACTGTGGGGGCTGGATTTGGGATGGAACCCTCCATGCATGGTCAAGAGCGCCCGTGTCTTAACATCTTAAATCTGTATCGCTTCCTTTGGCCACCTTATTATTCCTGCAGGGTATCTGATCACTGGCAGGGCGTAGCTGTTTATTGCCCGGGACTTGTTCAGGCCATTGAGCTGGCTTCTGAGGACTTGCCTTACTCGTAGGTATTTAGCTGTAGCCGCTTTCCTTGTTACTATTTGCTTGTGGTATTCCAAGGTACTTGTAACTTAGAACTTGTAACCCTCCTAAATATCTGCTATTGTTCCTTTTGGGTATGAGACCCCTTCTGTGTGGACTACCTTTCCTCTCTTTGTTTTTTGTCACCATCCGACTTCCACTGTCTGTGGTCATCGGAGCACTTGGGGCAGTCCTCTTAGAAAAAGAGAACGATACCACACGCATATATATATATATATATATATATATATATATATATATATATATATATATATATATATATATATTAATATTTATATTATATAATATAATTGCAACTAAGTACAGCACAGAGTTTGTTGAAAACATTCAGGAATAATGAGTGAAAATGATGAGGAAACAGTTGTAACAAGGTTAAGACCTCATTCAAATCCTTTAATTAGGTTGTAAGCCTGTTGTTACTATTGGCTATTACACACCACTTCAGTTTAAGCTTCTCCTTTAAAATCTAAAGTCTCTAATTGAGACTGTTGTTCTAAGCAGCTTAATGTCTTTCTTATTAACAAACCTAATAAATCTTTCACTGCAGGCTGAAAGTGGGGAGACGTCATATCTCATTTCATCATGCTGCACTCCACAATGCTGCTAAGTGCCACTGTTCTCTCTCTCCTGACTACTCCTCCAAATCATGAACCCACCTGAGACTGTGCTGCTCCTCCCCCTTTTCCAAAAATAGCCTCCGGGTGTGCAGGGCCTGAGCGGACATGCAAACTGGGCACTTTTCAGGGAGACCAAGTCAGTGCATTATCATGCTGTTTATTAGTAATGAAACTACTTCTCCTGAATTAACCTATTGTGTATCATGGCAGATAAAGAAACACAATGTGGCTTTTATCATTGATGTAATGATAAAGGCACACGGTAAACAACATGACCTTACTTTTAAAAATTCCTTCTAGATTTACATTACTATTAGTATTATTTTTAACTTGTAACAGCATGCTATACTTTACTTACTTATACATACTTTTTTAAGCATAATGTAAAATATATAATTATATAATTTGGTTTGGTATAATGGTTTCTGGTTTGAAATTCCAAAATGCATAATGGTATTGGCTAGTCTAAGTTAGTCTGTATCTGAATGTTTGGGGTGTTAGTCTAATGAATATATGTAAACAATGAATAAATTATGTTGTTAAATGCACTATGTAACATGTCTGAAGAGTGTTCCCTACCTTCTTGTCTACATGGAGATGATATTGCTTTGCCTGGAATGATCAACAGTATGGCTTTTGTTTCTATCTTCATGGAACAGCGCCTCCAGACCAAATTACAGGTCAGATCTGTGAAGAGGCGAGCCACCGCACAGAAAGAATGCATGTTTTTCAAGGTAAAAAAACAAAACAAAACACCTGGATTTATAATAAATACAAGATTAATCAACATTAATATGTTTAATGTCCCACTGTGGAATATTCCCAGCAAAGCAATAGCATCTCCATGGAGACAAGCAGGTGGCAGAGAACCCCACCAGAAATGACCTACTGTACAGTCAAAATGACAAGGTAATATGTTTTGCTTCAAAATGCAAACCGCAGAAATGAACAGAAAACTCAGAATTCGAGCAAAAATCTTGCTTGGCACTTCTGGGAGCAAACGTCTGCTCTGTTTTCAAGCTTGTCCGGATTGAGCTCCACAAATCGATTCCAAAAAGTAACATCAGATTTAGCTACATTAAAACGTTTGTAACTTTTGATACAACATTTTGATGACGCCTGCACGGGGACTGGCACTGACGCTTATCACGTTTAGAAGCCATTTAGTGCAAGTTGCACCATAAATAGACCCAAACTGTCAGGATCGGCTCAGCATTTGTACATGAAGTCCTTATTCACAACTGCATTCATAATGAGAACATGTTTTTAAGCATGTGTTATGAAGTGGCGTGTGTGGATGGTGCAGAGCAGAGGCTGAAACCAGGTCACTATTAAACCTCTGTTCCCAGACTTGATGGGGTGCACTGCTTTTTGCCCCAAAGTCCTCAAAGACCTGCTGACTGTGTATGTGGGCCGTGAACACTCTTCTGACAGTGCGTCTGGAGCCTTGGGGGCGCGGTTCTGCCTCAGACACTAATGTGATGTGACAGGGCAGCAGTGTGCTCTGCTCTGGGACCTGCTTTTGTGGAGACAACCTAAGAGTCTGCAGTGGACAACAATAGGACACTGCCTTACTTAGGGCATTCAAAACGTCTCAGTCCCTTTTTAGGAGTCAGGCTTTTTGGTTTGACAATGCATGCACTGACCTCTGAGCTGGATTTGGTGCTTAGAATCCAACATGAAATCCATTTATATTCAATTTTAGAGTAACATGATAGCAACATAAGAAAAGAGAAACACTTTAAACATATGCACATAGAGTTGGCTCCATTTGAAACCTGCAGCGCTGACTGGGAGCTGCTGTCTTTATTTAGGCCTTGCTCATAAAAGTTTAAGGATTATGCATGTGCCCTCAGCTGTCTCATTTTATGCAAGAACAACATCAATACTAGCATAAAATACAGCTGTAAATTCTATAGTAGCCTACAATTAATTAGTTACAAGGCCAATCTTTCGTTAAATATATTCAGAGTATTTCCCCTTGGAGAATTTGGAAATGTAGGTTTATAACAGTTCACCGCTAGAGGGCGTTATTCTGTCAGGTCGATTTAAATTCAATTGAATGAGACGCTTTTACAAATGTATAAAGTGCGATATCGTCAGTGCAGATGCAAGGAAAAGGCAACATCCTTTCAAAATAAAACAAACTACTTCAAACGCACTAAATATTTGTTTAAGTATCCTACTGCCTTGACTGCAATCTTTCTCTATACATTCTGTTGCAAATAAACGACAAAATAATGTACATTCACTCTTTTTGCTGCGTTGTACAAAGTATACTTGTCATTGTGGTTGCTTTTAAAAGACCAATGACAGATAGTTCATACAATAAATCATCATCAACGAAGTAAAGCTTATATTTATATTCGCTGCGTGTATAGCTATATTCATAATAATAAGCTTGTCACCGGAAACGCTCGTCCTCGCGCTCTTCCTTTGACACTCCTGCAGTCACATGGCTCAGTCTAAGCAGGCGCTGATGGCATTGGAGCCAGTGGAGACAGGCGCGAGGCGAGCCCCTCCGCACGCGCGTCAGCATCGCCTCAAATAGAAACCTGCCGCTTCCACTCGCGCTCTCCACCCGCGACACCGGAGCGCCGCGGCCGCAAAAAACAACAACAACAAAACAACACCAAGCCGGGCACGACTCGGACACGACATGCAGCTGTGTCCACATGTGATGCCGCGCGGGAGGTGCGACGGGAGGCTGTGAGTGACCGAGGAGGAGACCGACCGACCCGACGCCCGGACACCGACGCGAAAAGAATGATAGAGCGGACCGAGGAGACGCACTGTCCCAGGAGAACTCATCCCGCGAGCCGGCCGTGAGGAGACAAGTGATGCGCCTCTAACGCACCGGGGAAGCTGGTAAGCGCCTGCACCCATCACACGTAGGTCCCCCCCCTCCAAAAAAAAAATTCCCGCCCTCTTTTATCCCACCTGTCTGATCGATCGCGCACAGGTCGCAATAGTGAGGTGGCGTGAAGGGTCACTCACTTAGGGAAGTTGGGCTTGTACCGACACTGTACCGTCAAGTGCACCGCGGTTTGGTAACGTGCAGCTGATTCACGGGGCGGAGGAGGGGAGGGGAGGTGGAGGAATCTTGGGGTCGATCGTGTTCCTTTTGAAGTTTTGATTAGAATGGACATGTGTTGCTCGCAGTGGACACAGAGCCTAATTAATATGGTTTGTGTGATGGGGCTGCCCGTCACACACACACGCGCGTCGTTAGGATCCACTGATCTGCCTGGAGGGCGTGGGGGGGGGATGTGATAAGGCAAAGGAACCAGTCCTACTTTTCGCAGCGGGCCTGATTAATTATGGACTCGGAGCTGATGAACTGTTCGGCATAGATAGAGTGGAGTGGAGAGGCGTGTGGAAAATGGGCTCTTATCTGCCAGATTTGTCTTTATCCTGGAGATGAAGGGAAGCTCCTCTCCTGCAATGATTTTGTGAAATGGGAAAAAGATGGCAGCAGGCAGGATTTCGCACCTGTAATAATCCACGTGACGCACTGGCCGTGGTGCTGCAGGTGTGGGTGGAGGTGAGAGTGTGCACGAAGCTTCCAGAAGTGTGCTCAGTGCATGTCGATGAATGGAATCCTCTTACTATGCAGCCAGGGTGCCCACCTATGGAGAGCGGGTGCTGTGTACTTCACCTCATTAAACCCTTTGTGTTGACTTTAGCTGGAGGGTCACCCCTGAGGCTGCAGAGGGGTGTGAGTGAGTCATGCCCACACTCTTTACCTTTGTGACAATATCGTTGGCAACTTTGAGATCCTCTAACCATCACAACTGATCGCTTCAACATAGTCAGTTCAAAACTTCTTTTAAATCTTACGACACACTGCCTGGCACAGTTATTTAAGTTCATTGATTTGTATAGGTTTTAATATGGCGTGTGTTCCTTTTAGGTCAAGTTTGACAAGAAGATTATTTTGTACTGTATAGTGATATTTTTAAGTATCCTCCCGCATTGACTGCGATCTTTGTCTATAAGTTCTGTTGCAAATAAACAACGACATAATTTACATTTACTCTTTTTGCTGCGTTGTACAAGGTATATTTGTCATTGTGGTTGTTTTTAAAAGACCAATGACAGGTATAAGATAAATCATCATCAACGAAATAAAGCCTATAATATTCGCTGCACGTATAGCGGTATTTATAATAATAAGCTTGTCACCGGAAATGCACAATACAATAGTGTTTTGTGTCATTATTTTGGGACATAGATACCAATTGTGACATTGATTGGTATTGGAAATTAGCCTTAGTCTCTGGCAGATTATCTATATACTGTATATTATATATTTGTGCTGAATCTGTCTCAAACAATAATGAATAAACCTCATCTTCTGGATTATGTTGGGTGGATGTTGTGCCTTTATGACCAGAGCCCTGAGGCCTCCCACGCACACTCCACACACAGTCCCTCTTTTCCCAGTTGCTATAGTCTCTCCTCTTCTCGCCGCTCACGTTTCTCCCTGGGCACTCTCAATAGTGGGTCTGTATATGTATTAAACATCAACCATGTCTATGGGCTTGGGGCGGAGCGCTCACAGCCTGTGTCAGCCTTTGGGAGGTGACAGAACAGTCAGATGGCTCCCACAGGGCACAGAACATATCCTGCCGCTGATTCACCCATGGCGACAGGACTTCGCATTTCTCTCCACCTCTGCTCCCATCCACCAGTCTGAGCCATCACGTCCCTGTCCACCATGTCCACAGTCTGCAGTTATAGCATTGATTCACTTATTGTTGGAGACATTTGTCCGGAGATGAGTCTGGTATGAACGCTATGGGTTATTTTGCCATATGCATCGTTTATGCTGATATTAGTTCTATTCATGGTGGCATTGGTGACACTGAGGTGATGAAACAGGCAGGTTGGAGTGTATTCTTTGCTGCAGTCATTGCTGTTACCTACTTTTTACCCTTTCTTCTGAAGTAGTTGAATTGAAAGTGAACACATTACAGACAGTACTGTTTACAGATGATAAATAAACTTGCACGTTATTTGCACATTGTAACTTCCTGTCACTATTTGCAAATGCATTAAGTAGTGCATTTTGATAGAACATTTTTTCCTTCAACCCAGTTATGCCACACAACCACCACTCTGCAAAGGTTCTAGGAGATACCTTTTTTTTTACAATGTATTTTTTCACAGTTGTTAAGGGTTAGAGTTAGGAAGAGTTCATTTGGTCAAGTCTAGGGCTTTGGAGAAGATGAACTGGGTCTCGGGAGATAAAGAAGAAAAAAATTGCGCAAGTTATTATGAGGAAACATTGTAGTAGTCTCTAATAATAAGCAAGCACTGAATAAGTTATATTGCCTCAGTTATTTGACTGTATTTGATTTGACTGTTGGCTTGCTATAAAAACTATTCTCGTGAAAGTTGTGCTATTTCCGCTCTGATCACCCATGACCAAAGGGCCTGGATCAGCAAAACGTGTCTACTTTATAATATATTTATGAAAAAAGTAAAGTAAAGTTAAAGTTAACGTAAAGTTAAAATAAAGTGCAACACTGACTCGTGAAGACATCAGTTGGATGAGTTGTAAGTGTAAATTGAATTGAACACATCAGATGTGTAAAGGCAGGTGTAGTTGGAAAGTGGGGGTTATCATAGGAATAGGAATAGCATTAAAACGGTTCATACTGTTTTGCTGATATATGTTTACTTTGTAACATAATGCATTTGCATTGCAACAATATATTTGTATGAAAGAATAAATGCAAACTCTCATTATAACATCTTGTAATATAGTGATGTCATTAGGTAAACACAGACACAATCATATGCTTGGATCTTATTGCTCTTTTATTACATGTCAGAAAAGCAGTGCAACCTCTGTTCCTGTTTATGAGGCGCTCTCCTGAGCAGCCTCTGCTCATTCTTCACTTCTGCTCCACTTACAATACACACTCTACAGTGTGGTCTCCTACAACATCTAGATCATTTTAAGCCCTGCTTGACAAACCAACTTTGCCATAGAAAAAGTGCTTATTTAACTTATCAACTTCAGTGATAGTTTTAAGTATGCTTTCAATTCAGCAATGTGAGCATTTTACCTGGGCTAACCCAAATGATCCCTGCAAAACATTTTTGTTTATAACTTATTTACCTTTTTAAAAAAAGTTAACCAGTGTTTTAGCTCAAGAAGAACATGTTTTAAAATATTTCATAAAGCCTGGCAGTGGCTTTAAGGAGGAGATATGGGTGTTAATTTGGGCTCAGCATCAAACCAGGGACTGCTGCTGCTACAGGTGCTGCTGCTACAGGTGCTGCTGCTGCTGCTACAGGTGCTGCTACAGGTGCTGCTGCTGCTGCTACAGGTGCTGCTACAGGTGCTGCTGCTGCTGCTGCTGCTGCTGCTGCTGCTGCTGCTACAGGTGCTGCTGCTGCTGCTGCTGCTGCTGCTGCTGCTGCTGCTACAGGTGCTGCTGCTGCTGCTGCTGCTGCTGCTGCTGCTGCTACAGGTGCTGCTGCTGCTGCTGCTGCTGCTGCTGCTGCTGCTGCTGCTGCTGCTGCTGCTGCTGCTGCTGGTGCTGCTGCTGCTGCTGCTGCTGCTGCTGCTGCTACAGGTGCTGCTGCTGCTGCTGCTGCTGCTGCTGCTGCTGCTGCTGCTGCTGCTGCTGCTGCTGCTGCTGCTGCTGCTGCTGCTGCTGCTGCACCTCAAACACACAATCACCCAGTGTGACCGCCACGCCACAAAAACAAGGCGAGCTATAAGCTGAGGATGATGTCATTTAAATAAACCTATTCTGTGCTTTAATTAATCATTACATCTACACAAATAGCACTGAGCCTTTTATGTTGTAATAGCTAAACACATACTGATAAAATATTTATTGACTGTCCTTTTTCTTTTCTTTCAAATATATTGTAATTTCCATTATCTAAAAAAGTGTGATGTGGAGAGAACATTTATTTATTTAAGAATACCTATTAAGAATTAAGAAACAAATCCAAATCCTTAGACACCAATTCACTCTGCATGCTTTATTCTGCTTTGGCACAACCTTATCTTACACATTGTATTATAAGTATATGTATATGTATATGTATATGTATATGTATATGTATATGTATATATATATATATATATATATATATATATATATATATATATATATATATATATATATATATATATTTAGTATATAAGTATATATATATATATATATATATATTAGTATATAAGTATATATATATATATAAGTATATATATATATATAAGTATACATAAGTATGGCACAACACTTCAAAAAAGAGCAATAAGGGTAACACATGAATTTGGATGTTTAGAGCGTTCCAACTCACTTTCCACTTTGCTCTTACACTTTACTAAAGCTGAATGATCTGATGTACAGGGCAAACACGATGCTCTTACTGACAATATACACAAATGACTTAAAGGCAGAGAGGGGATCAGTTGAGATCATTGTAAAGCAAACACATAAGAACAACCAGAAAAAGGTTTTGTGTCTGTGTGTGGAATCCAACTATGAAACAACACAAGCAACGCAAAAGCAACTACTATTGCAAAACTATGCAAAAATACATTATATTCTTGTAGTATCTGAGCACAAGCAAAGGGCGTGTGACAATCACCCGGTGCTGTGACAACTTTGTCTTATACAGGTATTATTGTATATAATATCATGAGTTTTGTAAATTTGTATTTATTTGTTTTGTACAATGTAGTGAATATTTCGGGTTGCAATTAATTCAAACTTATTTCTTCTTCTTGTCATGTTTAAAGTATTCATGCATGTTACAATTAATGTATGAAAATGATCCCTGATCAATTGCTCGAAAAGTAAAGAAATCATGATCCAGAGCCCTCTTGGCTGAGTCTCCTGCAGTGTAACGTTCAGTGTGTGCACTTGACACCTCTGATCCCCTCGGTCTGGTGCAAGTGCAGCCTTTAACCAGATGATTAACTGCACTAAATGTCATTTCCTGTTTAGCGAGTGACTGTTTATCGATTCTTTTGTCTGACAGGTGTTACTTACGCGGACCACAGTGGGATTGTTTCTTTAATCATCAGCTCCATTGATGGTTCACAGTAAATGGAAAGACCCTGCTGTTGCGTACACTATAGTGGAATATACTGCATGGGTGACATCACTGAAAGCTCCCATGGTTTATATATATATTTATATTATATGTATTGCTATAGAAGACAAGAATGAGAAGTGCAAAGAATAGGAAAGAAATGATGCTATGCAAAGCTGCTGAACCGTACATGTGTCACTGTTTTTGGGGGAAAAACCTGAGGATGAGGTAAGTAAAAAGCACTGGACACTTGGGGGGGTAGGGGAAAACAGGAATTTTAAAAGCTATTGCCCCTCAAATGTTGCACATCCTGGATTAATTCATTAAGATTAATCAAACATGCATGAATCAGTCTAAATACAGGTTGGAGTGAGTTAATGAAGAGGAAAACCATTATACGCTCTTAAATTATAAAATACAAGACACGTCGCAAACAAATATAGACAAAGACCTGTCAATGCAAATGAGTATTCTCCTGTGCTTACGACACATGCTGTGGTTGAATCCCTGCCTCATCTTTGTCATGAATGGAAGTACAGTACGGTGAAAGAGTCTAAAGGACTGATCCTTTATTGATTGTTTTAGTAAGAGAATCCTCTGGCTTTTAGTGCTGCTGCTTAATCAGAGTGGATTGTGAAAAAGAGAGTGATCGCATCAGCCAAACTTCACTCCTGAGGCTTTGAAAAGAATCAAAACATAAGCAAGACGATGGCAAACACTACATTAGTTTCTTTTCATTGTGTCACTCGTGGGATTGTTGTGTTAAATCGAGCCAAATTCATTGTCAACATCACTGTCCAGATGTTTTGGCTTGTTTTAGCTCTCATCTATTCCCCTTGATGATGAAAAGGCAATGATATGAAATATGTTGGGCCTGGCCTGGGATGCTCAGAGATATATGGACGAATAGGAATAAAATCTAGTTGACTAGATGCTATTTTTTAACATCATTTCCCAGTCTGTTTGGTGGCATCTGCCATATTCACCTTTCGTATAGTAGTATTGTAAGTTCTAATTAAATCTGTTTCTACCACTAGTACAAACGGCAACATTTGTCCGTTGCCATTCCTTTTCGGTGTCGTACAATGAACTGCTCATCTTCATGGTAACAGCCCGACATTTAAAGTACTAAATACAGCGCAGGTGTGAGATGTTCGCACACCTCTGGAGAGCTTGTATGCACCTGTCACCTTGCACACCGAGGATCACACAATTTAATCTGCCACATTTTGTAGCTGAGCCCCGGTGCAGGGAGTCAAAAGCTGTTGTGGTTTTCACAATACAGTACGTCTATTTTGGCACGAAGTCGAGTGTCTTCAGAGGAGCTATTTTAGGAGGCAGCGAAACGTGTTGCATGTGAAAGTGAAGTGACACAACTGTGGTTGGGACGCATCTGTCAGCAGCAGAAACATGTACTCGAGTAAGGGTACTGTGTATTCAAAATAACTTTACTCGAGTTGATGTTCAGTTCATGTTCATCATCTACTCGGATTTTTAGTTTGATATGAATGTGATTGGAAGGTAAAATGTAAAATATATTACTTAATAAGGAGTAAAATTGTGGTGTCTGAAAAGTATACTAAGAGAAGTACAATTATTATTATAGTCACGATCACAAGTTAACGATAATTCTCAATTACTGAGACTTTGACCAAACAACAGTGAAATCCTTCTCTCATTCTAATTGTCAAACATGTTAATGCTCTACAACTTTGTGACCAGCTTTACCAAAGTCAACTTTCTGAAATACTGAAGAAAATTTGGGCTATAAATTGAACTAAAAATACTTAATTCTGCTTCTAAAATTGTCTTGGGTATTATTAGTTGGTTCTTATTATATATTGACCTGAATAATCACGATTATCGATTAACCTAATAATCTTGACATGCTTACAACGGTATTAACTGTGTGGGACTATATTTGAGTCATTAATTATTTTATTTATGAATTCACATGAATCCACATGAAAGAAGGCCAAAGGGTCTCTGTCTTTCTGCTCATATAATTATGATGAAATTCTGCTGCACTTCCGCACATGGACTGTTATCAGCACTTTTGATGATAGTATGATCTATGACAGCTCCATCTCAGAATCTATAATATGTCTGGCCAGCAAAAGAAGCCTTCCAACTGCAAGTACAGACTTTATCTATAGGTTTGTAGACTCATATGTCATGTCATTTTCATACTGCTGTAGTTTTCATTTCATTGGATTGTCTTGTGTTACCTGTATTTTGTTTCAGTTTTTCTGCATTCTCTCTCTCCCTGTGTCCTGTTATATTCTGTATGTGTGTGCTTAAAACCTAAAAATAAATATTAAAATAACAATAAGAAAACTAAATTAATATTAAACTAATTTGACATAAACAGTCTCATATAAAAGCGATTTACATTTAGGTTGAAATATACTGAAATGACTACATTTTGCTTCAAAGATGTATTACCGTATTTTCCGGACTATAAGTCGCACCATTTTTCTTAGTTTTAGCCAGGGTGTGACTTGCACTTATATTTATATACTTATACTTATACTCTGGAGCAACATATATGTGATATTATTTGTTATTTTCACACTTGCAACCGCATTTAATACTCCAGTGCAACTTACATATGTTTTTTTCTCCTCTTTTATGAATTTTTTGGTTAGTGCGACTTATAGTCCGGAAAATACAGTATTTCTAACTCTTCCAATTACATTATGACCTGAATAATCACAATTATTACCAAACCAAATCATCTCGACAACTTTAAAGGCGTCGCGTCCACTGGCAGCAGCCGCACACATGTTGGCTTTTGTTTGCGCTTACACTTGTCCAATGAACGCCCTGCTGCGTCTGTCCCCTTCGCTCTGTCGCGTGATGGCTGTGAATGCTGTCATAGCCTCACCGCTAACCCAATTAAATACAGCGTTCTAACCCAATTAGCACAAACCCGGACTATATTAACCCTGCTCTCTCAGCTGGTCCTGAATATTTACCCAGCGAGCGCCGCACACAAGGGCAGAGGGTCACGCATGGGGCGGAATCACGCAGATCATTTACTGCCTCCGCACTGAGAAGCTCGCTATCTGAAATATTAATGCCATTTGATGTAATGTAATGTTTCCAATCCATACAGCATGGGTTTTCATAAAGGCAGACTTAAAGGTAGACTGAGCTGAGCACGGACGGCTGCAGATCAGAGGCTCTGGTTCACAGCGGGTCCAGCAGAGTCTGCGTGTTCCACAGATGTAAGCTTTATTGTCTCGCATTCGAGGCCTCGTTGCTTGAGTCATGTTTTCCACCTTATACAGACACGCTCACTGCTCAGTTCTTACTTTGAGATGTTTAGTGTTACTCTTTCAGAAACGGTGATACACGTCGGGTACGAAAGTGTCACAAAGCACTTACATAAAGCACTTATGCCACAAATAAAAAAGAAAAACACTACTCTAAAGTTTGAGAGGCATAAGAAGGCATAAATAATCTCAATTCATTATTTAAAATAATTGGAGATATAAATTGTGATGGAAAGCAAAAAAGAGTACTGTACAAGTTTATCTGTACTGTATTTAAGTAAGTTTTACAGTGGTTTTACTTCACTACATTTGAGCAGGCATCTGAACTTTCTACTCCACTCTGCATTTTTGAAAAGGACTGATAAGTAAAAGGTAGTTCTCATAGTTTGGTTTGACGGTTCCTCTTAAATATATTGAAAAGAAACGTTGAAAACTTGACTGCCTAAAAGATCAAAACAATTCTTTATCAAAATTATCACATTTAACTCCACAGTTTTAAGAAATCTGTGTGAAATACTTACTCGAAAAGTAACATTTTAAACATGAATGTCACTACTTCTACTTAAGTGGATTTCTATATGTTTATTTATTTATTTGTAGAGCACAATATGTGATACTTTTACTTGATAATTTTACTTGTTTGATCCTGTGTCTGTATTTGACTTAAGAAACAAAATGCAGTAATTAAAAACATTAACAAACAAACAGTAGTAAAATTAGTAGAAAGACGGATGGTGCAACTCTTTAAGCTCCCCAAATCCATTCATTTTAATATATTGTTACCGTAGCAACAGAAGAGCCATAATACATTGATAAATTGATGAAAGCCTACATATTAATTTCCTCTGCAGGATTATGTTTGATTTCTATTTAGTGTTTCTAAGCGCTGAAGTGTGCGGGCGTGTAGTAAGTCAGCAGCTGCAGCTCCAGAGCGGAGGTGTGTGGTAGGTGGCCTTGGACGAGGAGTGTAAGAAAGAAGTTCTGAGTCACTTATGGAGGAGTCTGTGCACCCTTCATTCAAGAGCAACACACCGCTCTCATCTCCGTTTGTGCGGACGTTATACTGTAATGACGTTCAACCTAACATTAGCAAAACTTACACAAATCTAAAGTCTCTGGGGATACAATGTTGCAAAACAAGTAGAAAATACAACATCTAAATCACAGCATATTCAAGTCTTAACCATGGCTATGGAGCTGGACTAAACCGATATCCAAACATGTAATACCAGAACAGAGTAAACAAGTTCACCTTGACTTGACGAATCAAAACTAGTCAAATTAGACATATTAATTCACTCCTAAACTGAATCTGGACTAAAACAGGTTTTCTTCCAAACAATCTAAACCAGAAAAGGGCCTCACTAGGTTATAATCAACTGGCAACGGACAATCATTTGGTCTAAACCAAGATTTCACCTGGATAACCAAAATTATACCAAATGTTATATATTATGGATGTACTGTACCAACTATTTTAAGAAAACTGTAAATGACATGATGAACTCAAATGAACTGAGCGTACCACATGGTGCAGTTTGAGAACCACTGATGAAGTAAAATATGTAGGTTACTCTATCACTATCCACCTGGTGTAATGCCTTTTCCTCCATTGTGGAGGCTGATCTGGCTTTTAAGACTGGATCAAATCGATGGTGTGTGAGGGAGACACAGGGAGGAGCAGAGCTGCCTCCCTCTGTCTGCACTGCCATGATAACACTGCTCAATGAGCGCTAACCACCTTTCAAATGGAAATGGTATATCCAGAGGAAATTAGACACAGCCATGGAGGCACTAAGTAGAGATGCTGCGATGGAGACTGTAACATGTGGAAGAGTGTGGATGCACTTAGCTTGTGTAGCGCTTACAGCATTCAGATTTATTTGTGCTCTGAGGACTCTCACACTTACAGTCAGTGAGTCACTCAGTGTTACAGACCATCATCTCAGCAGCAGAATATCCCTCTCCCTGTGAGCGGCTGCCATCTTCACAGCTGAGCTTTAGGCCTCATTTTCCACTCTTCATTAGCTCACTTATACACAGACCATCACATGCTGAGAGGGGACTAATAATCTGCTGACAATGTGAGAAAAATACACTCATCTGCAAATCATAACATCATAAACAAGATATCACACATTGGTATCAGGATTTCATTCAAAACGGCGTTGTGCACTTACGGTGTGTGAAGTGTGTTGCCAAAGGACACAATTGCTCCATTATTTCCTCAAAGTAGACCTTATTAATTCTCGATCCATGCCTACACACTGAATCTATTGCTAACTGGCCAAATTAGTTGTGTTTTTAACTGAATTTCTTTGTTTCTTGATTTGTTTTCTGGGGGGGATTTGAAAACGGATAAAACGTGTGATAAAAATGCCATTCACATCTTTGATTTGTGTGCTTGAATTCTTTCATTGCGTGTAAGATAAATGTCTGTTCCTGTGGTGATGTAGCTGATTGCATTATCCACTGGGCGTGTGTGTGTTGTGCTGAATGCTGGACATGTGTAACTGTTCCAATTGGCTCTCCGCACTCGTCCTCAGGGAAATAAGGAGGCAGCACACGCAGATAGACACGCGCCTCCTCTGACACTGACTTATACCGCTGTCCTTTATGTCCACGGCTGCACTTATTTAAAGTCAAGCTCCAATGCCATTGACGCCCCACAGTAGCAAAGAAAGAGCATGTTACGGTAAATGTATACTGTAAATGTTCTGTTGGTTTTGGGTTCAATCAAGCTGGTATACCTCCTCTTGTCATCCAAACATAGATAACAAGAGTGTTATTTTTCATTAAGAGTATAAGAGGTTTTTTTACAAGAGGTTTTTTTAAGTCATCGGTTTTTTTACTTTTTATACTTCTGTGCCTAATCTGTTTCTGTACCTAATCTGTGTTGTAACATTGGAATTTCCTATTATTTCCTATAATATCTTATTTTATCTACACATAATTGATCCTGACAGGAACAGTTTACAAAATCAGAATTCATGTCAAAAGCATTGCTCAAAGAAGTGACAATCGATTTGAATTTGATATAATCCACCACCGTACTTTCCGGACTATAAGTCACACCTTTTTTCATAGTTTTGGCCAGGTCGCGCCTTATACTTATATTTAAACTTATATACTTATGCTCTGGAGCGACTTATATGTGATATTATTTGTTATTTTCTCACTTGCAACCGCATTTCATACTCCCGTCCAATACTTCTCTATTATTATGCATTTTTTGACTGGTGCGACTTATAGTCCGGAAAATACAGTACTTTGTTCTCCGCGATGTGAATGTCTGCTGGTGTGTGGTTGCTGAATCACACGGACCACCTCCCCGAAGAGACGGCAGTTTGCTTTCTTGCTCTTGCAGGTTGCAGGCGTGACAGGAAGTGGCAGGCTGAGTATTGATAACTGTTCTAATACTGAGCGTCGGGGCGCGCGCTCACAGAAGGCGACGCAGTTTGTGAAGCGTCGTACAAATCTCCTTTGCGCAACGTTTCAGTTTTTCGCCGCTAATCCGCCGCCTTTGTAAGAAGTGGAGAGAAGTGCAAGGTGCTCAGTTGGGAGAAAGATAAGACGTTAATTCCGTCCTTGTCTCCTTGCTCCCTTTGATCCCTCCTCACATCTCGGTGATTGTCATGTTTTTGAAAGCTCCTGGTGCATTGGCTGCGCTCTCTGTGTGGCGTGTCAGCGCTTCCTCTGCTGCTGGTGGTCCGGGGCACACATGCAGCAGAAGCACATGTGGAGTACACTCTGTTAAAGACACGCCCGCCGCCGCCTTTCTTATGGAGGTGAAGTGAGTGCGCCAGCATCCGCAATGAATAATTGAGTTATCTGGCTCTGCGCAGGAATAGCAGTCTCCGACACAAGTGTGAAAACGGCACTTGCCACGAGAGACGTTGGACTGGTGGAGCCATGTGGGCCGACATGTGTGTGAGCGTTGTATCGTAGGATTAGAACTGTTGTCATCCAATATTGTTAACAGTTTTAAGAACATCTTGTACGGAAAAAAAAATGGACAACACTTTATTTGAGTTAAAACCTAGTGAAAAATCAGCACTCACTTTTTTGGTAGTTTGCATTTTTTGTGATTCCTTTAAGCACCCCCAGTCAGAAAATACATTATAAACCAGAGCATGCTCATTATCTGCTGCATGTATTTGTGTGAACTAGTTTTTATTGAGCTCATGTTCAGGCAAACTGTTATCCTGCTGAGTCAAATGCTGTAGTAAACATACACGTGTTTGTTATAGTTAAATACATTTCGAAAACACGTGTCTTTTATGGAAAGATCAGCCAGAATATTTCTAAAGTATTTCGTACCGGACAGGGTTAAAGTTCTTAATTTGTAGTGTACATATTATTCTTTGCTTTATTTTAATTTAGCTGCGCAATTTTAGTAGATCATTTCTGTTTGATTCTACTTTGGAACTGGTAATAGTAGTAGGGGATTTCTTGTTCGTGGTGTGTTTTTACTAACGGCGCAGTGCCTGATCAATAATGCATGTTGGTCAAATATTTCTATGAACTGTCCCATTTCTTCTGGTTGTTTTCTCGTGTCGACGGCTCCATTGGCGACATCGGAGCAGATAAAACCCTCCTAAGCAGTGTTGGAGCCGGAGCCTCGCCGTGTCTCTGTGCGGAGTGACCTATAATGTAAATGAACTGCTGCCACATGAGGGCTGTGCGGGGGTGACTCCTGGGATCTCTCTGAGCTGATCCGAACGGTGACGCGACACAAAGCTGAAGGGGAAAAAACCCAATCAGCAAACTGACGAATGAGGCCAAATCTGACAGAGCCCAATCTGAGAGAGGCAGCACATTACAGGAGTGCACAAGGCTGACAGTCGCTGCGGCGGAGGGCACCAGCCAGCGCCCGCAACATGACAGTCGCCTGGAGACAGATGTTCAGATGAATAACCCCCAAAGGAAGTGAAATTGGCCATATAAATTGACAGTCTTACATATCGTGAATTACATTTTCTTTTTTTTTACTTTTCATTGTTTTTTGTGTTTTGTTCTTTTCTCTTTCCCGAAAAAATATTTTAGTTTTGCTCTACATGATGATGATGATGATGTCAGCGTCGCATTTTTTTCAGAATAAAAAGCCCTGATTGTGCTGAAAGTGCAAACAAATGGATAACAAAATGCCTTGCTTCTGGACGCTTTGTTTGTCTGCTTTATGGACAAGAATCTGTTTCATTTATAACGTTTTAATGCAAAGTACTGTGTGTTAGGGCTGTGGTCGACTAAAGAAATTCTTGGTCCACTAAAGACATGCTCTGGACGTCAATTCATTGACTAAAAGGGGATGCGGATTGGCACTGGCAAACGCTCTCAAAATGAGAAAAACAACTATATATTGGCAAATAAACAGACATAGACAATAGACAGCATGTTCATAAGTACAAATACAGATAATGTCCAGTCACTCTCAAAACTTCTGCAAAACTCATTCTGTGCCATCTTTTTTTTGCTCTTGTGAATATAAATCCTGGCTCCACACCTGTTCACAAACATTCTCACCAGGAGCCAATCCTGATTGATATAATGTCAGCACTCTGCGCTAAGTCCAAATCCTACATTTTGTGCTTCTGTTGCTTCTTGGGGGTTGCTGCCGGCAGCTGTTGGCTCTAAAAGCTCCCGAGTTGTTCTGGGGAGACGGTGACAGATTAAACAGAAATCCTGCTGATCCAGCCCCATAACCCCCCCATCCCCCCCTACCATGTAGGGTAACATACTAGTACAAGTACTGTAAGGTTATGAATGTCCACCCACTTGTGGAGGAGGGGGGGCATTCAGGTTTGATATTGATTAAAGAATTGTTCAAGAATTCAAACATGACACACTGCCTAAGTGTGGGTAAGTTTGAATCGTATTTTTAAGAGAAGAATGGGGCACCAGCCGGATAATTGGCAATTTAACAACTATAATCAGATATCTAGATTAATTAATTAATTAGAAATTAATTTGCTCGTAGATCTAAAGGTTTGAGAACGTAACCGTGACATTGACCCCTTTTCTGGAAATGAAGGAACACTTAACCAAATGTGGGTTATGAAGATTTAATGACCAAAGAATTAAACAGATAAATATGAATCAGGAATATGCAAATGAGTCGATAACAGATGGAAACACTAGACATGATGGTTGCAGCCTGCTTAGGGTCCAAGGGCCTGCTTGGGGTCCAAGGGCCTGCGTGGGGTCCAAGGGCCTGCGTGGGGTTCAAGGGCCTGCTCTGGAGCTCGGCTCTGACGTTGTCTGGCCAAAGAAGGACTGGATCGGTTCTGCGATCTGCGTTCTCCTTGGCTCTGAGGCGTTCCCGAATGAAAAGGCCGTCGTGCTGCTCCACCGATGTGGCTGGTCTAAAAGGCTGTGGACTTGAAAAAAGTTGCAAAAGGTCCTTGCTTGATTTTGCGTGATGCAGCATCAATCACGTTTTTAAAAACGGGCACAGGTTTCTTAGTTCCGGGAGGGAACATTAGCTTCTCTTGGAAAAGTCTTTGTCCCGTAGCGTAGCATCGCTCACGCTAACTAGGCCCGAGGCCTGCTCCCAAGGCCTCATGGACCTTGCTGGTGGGACCCTGGATGGAGGGTCGAGCTTCGAAAGAAACTCGGATGGAACTCGCTCTGGAGCTCGGATGGTACTGGTCTGTAACTCTCTGCTCTTTCCTTTTGTCTTACCCCGCGGGGGTTTTGGCGCCGTGGCTTCAGCCAATCAGCATGCACGCTGGGGTCAGAGCTGATAAGGAGACAAGATCTGGCTTTAGGCCACAAGAGTTACACAAAAGGTAAAATTGTCCACAAAACAAGTTATGAAACAGTTAAAATGACATGTTAAACACGATATCACAATATGTACATGTAAAGTCATCTGGTGGACACATTTTTGCAATCTGATGATTGTCTATTAAAACCACTAAAACCGCATAGTCTTTCAGCGTTTTAGCGTTTGTCTTGGAGAGATCGTTACTCTCTGTAATCCAAAAGGAGTCATTTGATGAAAAGTTATTTTCAAAGTTCAGAGCGTCTCTGTTGTCCCTATTACATCCTCTTTCTTCTGAGGGGTGTAAAACTCCACACGGGCAGTAGATAACACCTAGCCCGCATTCCTGTCACCATGGCAACAGGGGGAGGACATCTGCATATCCTACACCTACATCCACACAGACACTGATGTAGAGGTGTTGCTCCGAGAGACCACTTTATCAGCCATGTACAAGATGTGTGTTATCATCTGCACGCGACATGCTGCAGCAGGTAACTAGCCCTGAAAAGTGCAGAGAGACGGAGGCTGGAGGTGTGGGGTTAAAACTAGGCCAGGTGGTCTCTGGATGGACAGGCTAAACCAGCTGCCAGTGCCAATCTGATCAGCGTGTATATACTGGGATGAGCCGGACCCTGTCAAACCATTAGGAAACACTGTGAAGTGATGTCAGGGGCGGGCACGGTTGAGCAGAGAAGCTGCCTGCCACTTTTCATTGTCATGTACTCTTTTCTCTCTGTGAGCCTTTGACAGTGCGCTTACACCAGCAGTAAATAGTCCACTGCAGAGGCTTTGCCCATTTTAGTCCTGCTCTTAGTCTTTGATCGATGCTTGAAATGAAAAGCCGTGCACTGGCAAGAACCTGACATGCATTATTTATCATCGAAATTATGATTTTATTTGCTACTTCTGTTTATTTTTTTATTTTTTTTATTTGGGCTCACCACAAATGGTTTCTCTAATTTGGAGCATGTGAGTTATATACATTGGCTGCAACTAACGATTATTTTTGTAGTCGACAAAATTCGAAAGAGAAATGAAATAAAGGCAAACAAAAGACATCCAATGAAGCGACTATTGAACAACATAAATGTCTTACCCAAATCCAATCCAAAGTTAATCAAATCTGTCCATTTTACAATAAAGCCAGAAAGTAATCCTCCACTTTTTAAAATTTGGAATAATAATGCCACAAAAGTCTAGTCTAGTTCAGATCACAATTACCATTATCAAATTACAAAGATTTTTTTTTCTAGTCGCAATTAGTCAATTTTGTGCTTCTATTTCTGACCAAATACATCATTTATTCCATTTTAGGACAGGCTCTGGCTTTATGACCATTCGTGATTGTGTCAATACAAGATTTAAACATGAGAAAAGATTTGATTGAATGTAGATGTTTTATTTTGATGAGTCTTGTCTTCTTTGATTATGTCACACATTTTATCTTCCTGCAGCCAATACATTCCCACATCTGAGTGACTCCTTTGTTCCGACTCTTTCCTCTGTCTTCAGCTTCTTCTGACGTTCTTGCGGCGGCGGGCTCCTCTCCTGTCTGCCTCTCTAGATTCCCCCTCTTTGGTGCTAGCAGGGGGATTGGGAGAGTTTCTCTAAATTGGCACGCGGATTAATAATGCATCTAAAGCGAAGGCAGTGAGCTAGTTTGGCCATATCTGTTTGCCAAACTTAGCTCCTTTTATGCTCTGCTTTAGAAAAGTACTTTTGGCATTAGATCTGTTTGTGTGTGACCTGCCTTGTTAACTTTTTACAAACATTGAATGGTCACCCCGAATGTTACCAAATCAGTTGCTCTAAAATTTAGGGACTTTTGAAGTTTCAAAGCCTGACTTCTCGCTGCTTTCACGTATGCATAATACATGTACGCAATTTAGATTTCATTTGATACTGTGCAAGGGTTTGTTTGGCGCTATTTGGATATTTCAGCCTGCTATTCCCAAATTGCTGTGTTAAAAAGCAAACTGCACTCGTGAGCATAAGCCCAACTCCAGCACCATCATTAAAGTAATGACCAGGAAGTTAGCATCGAAGTCGAGCATAAACATGAGCTAGTGAGGAGAGGAGCGAAAGAGAGACCCAATCCCATAAGGACGTCCCTTCAAATCCTCCACTCTGCCTCCAACTCATTCTGGTTAATTAAGTCAAGTCAAGTGAGAGGAAAATGTCCTGCACCAGTCTGTGGGATCAGCACAATACAGTATTATCAAGTCTCTCACTTAAACTGTCCTTTGTGCACTCAGAATGAGCAGAGGCTCTTCTCCAGACCACCCCAATAACAGCTGCAATAATAGCAGAATCTTTGGGTGGCTTTAATTTGTCGTATTGTGGCAATGACAAAGCAATTATAAGAAAATAAATGAATGCGTACTAGTGAAATGACCGTTGAACACTTTGTTTGTGTCGCTAGAAAGACAAATGAGACAAAAAGCTGAAACAAATACGTTTTATCTTTAGCCTCCCGTAGAGCTGGGCGATACATATCAGAAGATTTATGATATTGCAATAGTTGTTTAGGAGATACAGTGTACGAAATTAGAATATTGAGTGTATCGATTAAAATTAAAACATCTAAAAATGACCTGAAAAGAGACAGAAAGGTCTATTATCTTCGAAACACGGGTTTAAAGTGATGTTTCTGCCCTTTTGTGGTCGTTTAATGTCACGATACTTGAACCTCAAAGACATTTACAGGGACATATTTGCTCATTTCTTATGCATTATTGAAATATCACGTTAATAATTAATGTTGTTATCAAGAAAAAAAAATTATAAATGATTTTTTGTCAATATCGCCCATCCCCATCCACAAGCAATAACACTTATCATTATTGTAAGCAATTCAGGAGCAAGTTATGCAAAGTTCTAAAGACTGACGAGTTTGCTGACTAAATCCAATACTCGCTTCTAGAATTGTATATTTCATGCCCATTTTATTTTTTTCCATCCTCATGAGCCAAAGCCAGTAACATCCATCCCTGGACTCATGCTCAGAAATATTTTGAGCGGCTATTGGAATTTTCTTTGTTGTTCTGTGGTGCAAAGATTTCACCAATGTAATAGGGGATGAGGCAAACCACTGAAATGTTAAAATCCGGTAAAACTCTAAAAATAATCCCACTCAAGGCCTGCCATTTGAGGACATCACAGCTAGGGCTTTGGCGTGAGCAGATAAAACAAATAACACCCAGGAATAACTAAACAAACTGCTATTTTTTCCCAACTGAGAGTATTACAGTACAAATCTGTGTTTACATTTTAGTCCCTGCCGATCTTGTATGGCATATTTCTAAATACTTCTAAATGTGGATGTTGCCGTTCCTTAATTACATGTTATTTTATATTAATTTGTGTATTTGTTTTAGTTTGCTAATGGTGTGTAGTGACTAGAGGGCAGAATAACATTTGTCTTGCGACTTATACTTATATTAATACTTTTACACGTATACATATACTCCGGAGCGACTTATATGTGATATTATTTGTTATTTTCACACTTGCAACCGCATTTCATACTCCAGTGCAACTTATATATGTTTTTTTCTTCTCTATTATGCATTTTTTGGCTGGTGCGACTTATACTCCGGTGCGACTTATAGTCAGGAAAATACGGTAATCAAAAAGCTGACATTTACACAATAACCTTTACTTCATGCCGTGTTCCTGTGAAGAACTCGTTACTTCTTTATTAAAAAAAAAAAAAAAAAAAAAAAACACTCACAAATTCAATAAATCAAATAGATTAAAGATGGAACAATATATATTTTTTGTGCTTGTGTGTACATTTTACTAAATTCTGGCTATTTTTATGTGCCACAATATTAAAGATCTAAGCTTTGGAGAGTCAAATAAATAACTTCTCTGACCCATTTTAGATTAATGACCAAAGTGTTTTATTTGGCTTTGTTTGTTGGTTGCAGTTAACATTTACTTTAGAGTTATTGCACCAGTGGGATCAAGTAGTTCAATATGATCGTAGTATATTGTGATATTGCGATATGGTAGCAATACTGTATATCGCACTTGGAACTGTGTTATCGTGACAGGTCAACAACAAAACGTCAATGTCTGAAAGCGACGAATCAGAAACACGTCGTTAATCTTAAAATACTTACTCTACTGTGGGTGATCCACTGCTAGTCGCACACACCCACCTCACATTCTGTCCAAAGTCAAAGCCAAAACTGTAGCTTGCTGTTGCTGCGGAGGTTGGACGGATAGTGATCACTTATAGCCATTATTATAATTCACTGGAGCTCGTAAAGCGGCGTCCGCACCTTGTCGTAAATACGTTCAGGAAGTCGCAGCACTATCTCATCTCCGTTCGGGCTGATGTAACGACAGACCGAGCGCTGCACTCAGGAACTCGCGTGTCAGATTGTGTATGTGAATGATCCGTCATGACCAATAAGAAAAAGCCACTGATGACGATCCAGTTTGAGACAAAGGAAGAGAGCGTTATTTGGATGCGTTTGTGTTCAAAAAGTAGCATTCGTATGTGTCTTTAAATCAAACGATTATCTTAACATAACTATATTTTTATCCCAAGATAGACTTTTGACTAGTGAGCGGTGATGTCATGCCAAACACAACTATAAATACATATTTTCTTCTTTTGTAAGTGCGAGCAGGTTCTGCAAAAATCATCCCTAGTTTATTTTTAAACCTTAAAAGATTGTCCCACTTTCTCATGTAGCCGCGTTTGCACAAGATATTTATATCATCAGTCATAAACGCGCCTCTCAAAATGTGCTACTGATGTTAAGACTCTGATAGATAACTATTATTAAGATACTGAAAGAGCTTGTACCCAATAAACCAGGAGCATCGCAATAAAGATGGAATAATGCAGACTATAGGGACTGCAAGGTTATTCACAATCAAACTGAAGTAGAGAATGGCAAAAGCTGTAATTGTTGTAAGTAATATTAATAAAACAACTAAATATGAATATGAATCAGTAAACGAGAGGATGAGATAAGTGAAGATTAGGGAGCGAATCATTGGTCTTTTTACACATAAATACACTGTTTCCTAGTCATTTTCTCTATAAATACTAAAACATTTGTAGAGGTTTTGCCAGTTTCTCGCTACTGTACCCTTCAGCTGTCCATCACCATCATAATATCAATATTTACGGTACAGCCCTTATTTCTATGCATGGGACGAGATTATAATGCTGTGTCACGATTATCATGAAATTATTCATTAGTCATTATTTGAATTATAAAGAATAATTGCTACCAACAATACTATCACAATAATTATGAAAATATCTGACTGTTTTAAATTGTTATAAATATTGATATTTAAATGTATTTATTTTAATATTATGAATAAGTTCCATATAAATAGCAATGATAGAACTTTACATTGTTACATGTGAATATCGTATGCCTATTTTTCGGTGCAATCTGGTTATGAATCATTTCTGAGATGCTACCCTGTTATTAGTCCATAAATACACTTTTTCCTAGTCATTTTCTCTTTAAATACTAAAAAAATTGTAGAGGTTTTGCCAGTTTCTCGCTATTGTACCCTTCTGTCCACTTATCCAACGGCAAAATATGTCTTTGGTTGACCAAGTAAAAATGTTGTATTGATTAAATCCGTGTTTTTCAGCCGTTTTTGAGTCACGGAGCGATTGAGTTTGAAATGGTTCTGCAGGACACCACCTCAGCACCTCAATTACAACCAAATCACACCACAGCTGTAAAAAAATTGCTGTAAAAAAGCTAAGTTGTATTTATTTAGCAAATAGGCATATTGTCCATGCGACTGTGTCTGGTTCTTCAAATTTATGAATTATTATTGGATTGGACGTTTGCTCATGATACTCCAAAATTGAAAATTGAAAATGTGTGAACCCGTTAACTCAAATAAGAGATTATTTCCAAGCAGCACCTGGCAATAGCACAGTAGATTTCCCCGGTACACTGATGAAAATGAAGGCTGTATGTTTATATTAATCAGAATTGATTGCATATGTGATCATTGCTTTATTTGTCCCTGTTGAGCATGTTTTTGACAACCCGACACTCCCTGCTGCTCTCTGCTCACAGCGCACAGCCTCCTCCTCCTCCTCCTCCTCCTCCTCCTCCACCTCCACCTCCACCTCCACCTCCTGCTGCTGCTTCCACCATAAAACTAACATCTCATCACCACAACTGCAACATATCACCACAACTTTTGCACTTGCTTTTGCCTTTACTCTTACTCTTGCTCTTGTTCTTGTTCTTGCTTTTGCTCTTGCTTCTGCATTTGTTTTTGCGCCTGTCTTTTGCTCTTGTTCTCGCTCTTACTTTTGCTCCTGTTTTGTTCCAGTTTTGCTTTTGCTCCTGTTTTGCTCCTGTTTTGTTCCTGTTTTGCTCCTGCTTTTTCGCTAGCTCTTGCTAACATGTCAATTGACAACAATAAAAAGTAAACAAATAAACAATACAAATAATAACAATAGTAATAATTCAAATAAAAAAGATTAAAAGATAAAAACAAAACAAATACAATGAAAGACTCAATGAAGACAAGCAAGTTACAAGTCAGATCTTATGTATGTAACACCTGTAATAGAATAAACGTTAGATAGATATGGCAAAGCAATAGCTTTTTGCTTTTCTAGAGTGCAGAGTCTGTTAACTGAACATTATATACAAACTTGTTGAACCGTGCATCTCTGTTATCAGGCTTTTATCATGTGATGTGACTGAATATTTGAGTTCCCATTTGCATGAGGCAACTATTCAAATAGATTGATTGAATATTTATTTTGAGCATATGAGCAAAGTGCAACTTGTACGTCATGTCAACAATAATCGTATAAATTGTAGAACTAATGTCTACATAAGAGTGGATGTAGTAACACAAATAAATGACACTTCTCGCCTGAAAGGGGGTGAGAAGACGTAAAAATGCTTATTTACTCCCACAATAATTTAATAACAAAATGGATGTGGATGCCATCATTTCAGCAACATTTCAACTAGGGCTGGGTATTGCTTCTTACCTCAGTATACAATAGGTATGCAGATACAGGTTCCACAATACGATACATTGGTATCCTTTAAAACCAGTGTTAAACGTTTTATAATTTGATGTTTTGATAATGTAGAATAATAAATTCAAATTACTCTCAGAATACAATTGCCCTATGAATAATTCACAGTTTCAGCTCATCAGATACAGCCTTAATGCAGCAGCCACAGGTTAACTCAGCAATTTATCATAAAGTTATTTGAAAGTATCACCATACACATCGATACTGTATTGCCAAGCAGTCCGTCACGATGTATCACAATATCAATATTTACGGTACAGCCCTTATTTCTATGCATGGGACGAGATGGGTCACGATTATCATGAAATTATTCATTAGTCATTATTTTAATGATGAAAATCACAATCACAAATCACAATAATTATGAAAATATCTGACTGTTTAAAATTGTTAACGAGATATTGATATTTTAATTTGTTTATTTTAATATTATGAATAAGTTCCATATAAATAACAATGATAGAACTTTACATTGTTACGCGTGAAAATATCGTATACCTTTTTTTTGGTGCAATCTGGTTATGAATCATTTCTGAGATACTACCCCGTTATTATTCCATATCTGAACGTATCACATAGCACTTGAAATAATGAATTATGTTCCTGGACTTGGACAGCAGCCATTCCCTCGTCTCTGCTTCTGTATTTGAATGAATTGACCCACACTTCCGCTGCTAAACTGTGCCACTACTATGTACATTTTCCCATGGTGCATTGCGTTCCCGAATGCCACTCTCATTCGTCTGTTTCTCCGTCTCTGAATATTTCACCAGACACAGAGTCGAACGCGCTGATGATGACCTCCTTCTCGTGTTCTCACTCAATCCCTCCCCCAACGTTTGTTTCTTGGTGCACGTTTTTCTCTCTGGCGCCGCATCCTCCTCACCTCCTCTTCCACCCGCCTGTACTTCATCCTCCCGGTTCATGATTTCACCTCTCGCTACCTGCTCCGTCTCTTCCATAAAGCGTCTCGGGCTCGGTCTGATTCATTCACCGTGCTTTGAGTGGCGGGAGCGTGGGGAGGGGGCTGGGGAAAAGAAGACAAGATGCTGTTTTATCTCCAAGAAACAGTCGAGCGTGAGCCACTGGTGGTGTTCCTAATTCTATTTCGTAACGCACAGTGCTTAGCTGTATGCTGCTTTCTATTGAATTGGGCTAGTTTTAAATAAATTACACTTAATGAAATGTGTTGCCTGACAGTTGTTTTGGGATTGCCAAAATAATAGCTGATGGAGATTTATAGTTAGAGATTGTTGTGGATCTGAATCAGCATCCAGATGTATTTATCTGTAAGGATTTTGTAACTTACTCAAAAATAGGTCAATAAGTATTTTGCTATTGTGAAAACCTGGTTGTATTGAATTTAGAGGTGGGCAACACATTGGAACTTGTGAATGTTGTTTTGAAGACACTACGTTTAAGTTTAAGTATATAGTTTATAGTAGAATATGCAACAAAAAGAGCTAAAAAAACAATAATTATGTCATAGTCTTTCAAATAAGGGTGTAAGGTGATATTTCTGCACAATTTTACTAACATTTCAAATTTGTCTGACAATCAAACCTCAACTACCGTATTTTCCAGACTATAAGTTGCACCTTTTTTCATAGTGTTGGCCGGGGTGCAGTTTATACTTATATTTATACTTATACTTATATTCCGGAGCAACTTATATGTGATATTATTTGTTATTTTCACACTTGCAACCGCATTTCATACTCCAGTGCAACTTATATATGTTTTTTCTTCTCTATTATGAATTTTTTGGCTGGTGCGACTTATACTCCGGTGCAACTTATAGTCCGGAAAATACGGTAATACTTTAAAGGCTTGTTTTAACATATTTCTGTGTGATTGACATTGACAATATCGTCTGAATATCTTAATCAGAACACTCCCAAAAATACCTCTATATTATTTTTTGTCATTATTACCCACCAGTGTATGAAGCTATAATTTTGTGCCGTTTTGAACATTGATTTGTACATTTGCATTTAACTTGACAATTGGAAAAGCCTGAATTTGACTCCAGGCTACACATGTTTATCGCGAGGCAGGGACAATGGCAGGGACAACGGCAGGGACAACGGCTTTCAGGAGCTCCGTGTTTTCCAGCTCTTACGGAATGTTCCAGCATTAAGACACACATTGTATTCTGATAAGACCACGCTATTGACAACTGACCTTAACTCCAAACACCCCACAATGCAGTTCTTCTCTGTTTATTGTTCACTGCAGACAGCGAGCGCACTAAATGCCTTCACTATGTGGCAGGGAGACGAGCCGGAGCGGTGGACGTAAATGCCAGGATGTCTCTAAATGTCTGGACTGTTGGGAAGCATTCGGTCATTGATCTGTATGAGCTGCAGCGCCGAAAATGGAATTACACAGAGCCCAATACTTCATTTACACACCTGTACTCGGATTTCAAATATGAGCCGATACATTTCTTTTTTGTGTGCCCTTTTATTCAACGTAATGGGTGGTTGAATTATTGCCACCGTACAATAAACTGATTCACAGAACTTACATCATATGTTATAACGAACATAGGGAAAGGAATACAGGATACATTTGAGCTATTTAAAGTGCACAGTATGGGCTTTAACAGATGTATATTTTAACATGGCAGCTTGTTTGACCCCTCCTTTATGCGACTGCGTACAGTACTGTGCAGTATTTAAGAGGATGGAAGTATATACACACAAAAACATTAACAGTAATAATTAAAACACATCATATACAGTTTTTACAGAGAACTGAGGCTTTAAAGAAAGAAAGAAAAAACATATTATACCCGCTTGGTGTTTTTGTCATTGTGATTAATGATTAAAATATTAATTAGCATCAGATTAAAAGTGTTTGCACTCTTTGCTGAGTAGTGTCTCTCTACTTTTTTTTTTTTGGAATGCCCTTTGAAGTACAACACTGTCTTAACTAATCTTTTTAATTGCTGCTGTGATGTAGGAACATCAGGCACATTTCCCCAGAGGTGATCTGTCGGACATTAATTGAGTTTGCGTCGAGCTGTACAGCACATTTTACCCTGATAACTTTTGCCACAATAGTAATCTCTGGTTTAGCATATGCTTTTTTAACTTTGTTGTTTGTTGTGATCTGTTCTATTATGTTTTTGTTGCTCAGTAAGTGAACCTCCTCTTTTTATTGTGTTAGATGTAATTCATGTTTAGAATACTTTTTAAACAATGCAAAAATATATTGCCAAGGAACTTACAAAAGAAACAATGATTAACACTGACAAAATAAAGCTTTTAAACTGGTCCAGTTTATTTTCAGCTCACTTTTACTGTACTATTTGAGTCATTTTCAAATAGTACAATAAAAGTTTATAATGGAACAAATCAGACGTCGCTTTAAACATATTTCATACATATTAACTTTATTACATCCCAGTAAAATGCCTGTCATGTTGACTCCTATTTAATTCATCTCATTTCTGCTGCTTTGTGAGGTGCTTTGTATTCCTCTGCATTATTCTGTTTCGGAGTCAAAAATAGCAGCCGGTGTGTCAGAAAGTGACGGTGACAAAAAGCCAAAGGCAAACCAAGCATACACACACACACATTATTATCATCTGAGATCTTATAGCACCATTCTCTGCAGTATTCGTCTCCCTTATCTCGTGTCATTCATGTCTTGTCTTCTTTTTTTTCTTTCTGCCGTATCTGCAGGTTTTCAGACGCTGAGACCTCAGAGTTTGTGGTGCAAGAAGCAAAATGAGCGACAATGTCATGGGTGCTAATGAAGACAACAGGCAGGGGGAATCTCCTTTCAAGAACCTGCTGCTTTTGGGTGCCATCGCTGCTGCTTCTGCATTCGTGGTCACCATTTTTATTGTCCTGATCTGTGTCGGCTGCCAAAGGTGAGAGAAAAGGATTCAAATGACTTTTTACCAATGAGGGACTACTGAAAAATATGTTTCCTTGACTCTTGACTGGTATTTATCCAACAAAATGAATGTTCTTTAGTTGCGGTCTGCAGGCACGGGTGTAGCAGAAGGTTCTGGGTCCTGGGTTCAAACCATCTTGGTGTGCCCGCACTAGTCATTTTACAGACGTTCCTGTGGGGCCCGGGTATAAGTACTTTCACCCAAGCAGTGCAACGAAGGGAAAGGTTTTGTCCATGGACACAGAAATACAATAGAACTGCTCACCTTACAGTCAAAAGAGACCAATAACCTCCTTCTCCACTACCCCCTTCACATCCATGTTTTATTATGGAATATTCCAGATTAGTAATCACATGTCTCTCATTTTTGCCTTACCAGATGGTCTATGAGGTGTTAAAGCGAAGTGTGATAGTGAAGTTAACATCTTTGAACAGTTGACTAGTAAGAAGAGTTGAAGAGTAAATTACACTTTTTCCAAACTGCAACAAAAGCTTTACATAGGTCGATTTTTGGACTATATTGATTTAAAAATACTTAATTTCGCTTCTAAAATGTTACGATTATAATTTTTTAATCTATTATCACTATTATCGATTAACCGAATAGTCTTGGCATCCTTCGTGCTTTCCCATCTCTTGAGAAATCTTGGCCTGCTCTTTCCGTCCTCTGCTATAATGTGATGACTCTTAATGCCAGATCAGATACGGGGCAGAGAGGAGGCAGCAGAGAGAGACTGCGAGCACCATCACATTATGCTGCTTTAGACACAGGCCCGCAGTGAGCACCCTGTACTTTTTAAGAGGATCACGCTTTGAGCCAGGCTGGGCCGCAGACTTCAGCGACCAATCACAAAACACTTTGGGATTTGTGGCTGGGTTACCATGGGTTACGCAGTTATGGAGGAAAATGTCAAAGCAGCTCATGGCAAAGCTCTTATGTCTACGAAAGCAAAAGATCGACACAAAAAAAGAAAAGAGATTGATGTCAAGGCTGTAGTGTTTCATTGTGCTTTTCTAAATGAAAATGTACATGAAATCAGGGTTGCAACTAACAGTAATGTTTAATTGAAAGAATATGATATATTTTGTCTAAATTAACTCAGATGAAGTGCTTGAGGACATCCTGGTGGAGTATATCTACAGATACATTTACAGTGTTTCTTGTGTCTTTGATGTAATTCTTCCTTTGTCAGAGCCATAAAAACACAGCTCATGGGAGGTATTGGACACCAGATAAGGATTATTTGATTGATAAATTAGTTAACAATTATCTCAATAATCGATCAGTTGTGAGTAATTGATTAACGTGTCTTGCATTCAATATTTCATATAATTGTCCATGTGTTGGACATGTGTTTCTAATAGCACCACTTATTCATTATTATTTGTCTTAATTCACTAGACTCACGCAACAGTAGGACACACAGGCTCAGGGCGTGTCAGCCTTATTGGGCCACAAAAATGAATTTGTGCAGTTTAGCTCGGAGGCAAACGTGCTAACCACTCTGCCAAAGCCTGCATCCGTGTTATTAACTCTGACATGTTCATTAATTGACCAAAAAAAACAAGAAAGGCCCCATGTCCCACGTCTCTATTCCCCCTTTTTGACTGGCTTTATTTTAATCCCTTCATATTTCACTGTAGAGCCCTTCTGTGCTTTGTTATGATGAATTTCTCCTCAAGGGCCTTTTTTTTTTTCCCATGATCCCCTCTGGGTCCGATGCCCATATGTTTATACAAACAAGATGTCGTTCCAGATCACTAGAGGAGACAATTGCTCGCAGTTGTAGCACAGATTGTGAGAAAGTACCTGCTATGAATACGATTGGATTATGTATGTGTGTGTCGCTAGCACCTGTTTAATGCTAATAATTGCCATATAGACCCCTAAAACAAGGTATAGTCGTAGGTCACCTGGGCCTCAGCGTCATCCATAGCATTTTTAATACATCAACAGTTTCCTATAGCGACAGTAAGCTCTCCAAGGAGTCGGAGACATACCACAAACAAATGTGTAGGTCTAGTGTAGTCTAATGTTAAGACAAGCCACTATCACTTTTGCACCAGTTACATGAAAGTACTCACATTTATAAAGGTGAATTTACGTCTACCGTTTTAATTTTTTATAGAATACACTTATGGTATTCATACTGATACATATATGACTCCAACTCTGATGTATATGCCAGGATAACACCGCTTTAAAGGCTGTACTTGTTAACTTACTGAAATACAGAATAATGACAAGCAAAAATTACTCTTTCTTCTAGTCACCTGCAGTCTTTTGTTCCAATAGATTCAAAAACGTTCTTATGTCAAGGGCAGTCACTACGTAGGCATAAAACCCAGAGTCACGATTCATTCCACTGTGTGACTGGGTTCTTTTTATCACCAAGGACTTCTGAGCCCTCACCAAAGTTTCATTGTGATTGTATCGCTCTCTCTCTGAGTCTATGCTTGTCCTCTGTCTCTGTCCACTGGCTTCTGCTGACCTTGCTCTGCGCTGATGTGTTCTCAGGAAAAGCAAGAGCAAGCATCCCCCCGCTGGAGAGAAGGGGACATCTGTGAATATGGTGAGAGCTCTTCTGTCTATTATACATTAGCCTCAGCACACTTAGGGCTCCGTCGTGTATAATATGTATGCATTTATCGATATCAACATTCCAAATATTGTTCAATACGTTGTGCAGCCCTTCTTTCAACTAGAACCTTGAGTTTCAATCGGTGTGCAGGGAACACTTGTGCGCCTTGAAGGATTTCCAGGTGTTCCTTGAAAAAAGAAAAAACATACAGTTATTTAAAGATCCTGTATCTGATTTTTACTGTCTTAAAAACTTGAAACAGTTTGCAGCAGTCTGAACTTATTCCCCACTTACCTGAAGTTTTGAAGTGCTTTTCACAACTTTCTAACAAACTTCAGCTTGCTAACAGTGCACTTCCTGCTCTTTTACAATATACCTGTACAGGAGCAAAACAGATTTTTTACTTTATTACATGAAAAAAAGCAGAGACAGCCCTTTTAAGGTAATACATCGCCATTTTGGAGTGTAGTGGGAAAACTTTTGAACCAGAAAATGCACTAAAAATGACCACTTTTGCCTACTTCAAACAGACAGTGACACAGACATTATTACAGACATTATTTTCATTGGAATACTGGATTGTGTGCCACGACATCTTTTCAACAATAAAATCTGTGCCGTGTCAATCAAATACGCTTGAAAAACACTGAGCATGAAATCCTGTTTTAACTGTTTGTGTGCATTGCAGCAAGGGACTCTTCGACATCCTAAACTGAACTCGATGAGCAAATCTGACACCAGGCTGCATGAGATTAATCGCTTTCCCTGCAATGGAAACTGTAAGTGACACGTTGACAAGTTTTTATCTATTAGCTGTGGCATAGCAAGCGCCCCCTCTGACGTAACACGCCGTCAGTAACGCTCTCCTTGCCCCCAGCAGTTAGTAAGAGTCGTCCCGCCAGCATGGATCTCCTGTTGCTCCACAGCCGGCGCTCCCAGACCGACTTGAGACCCTCGCACGGACGTCAGCTCCCCCAGATCCCCACCAGCCCCCCGGGAAGTGGCCAGGACAGCGGGGGAGAGACGGGAGCGGATCCCGAGACAGGGCTAGGCAGCGCTGGAGGTGAAAGAGGAGGAGGAGGAGAGGCGAGAGACCACACCTACACAGAGGTGGCCGTGAGGAGCAACCCGACCCCGACCCACGCACTCGACGACGGCCTGTACGAGACCGTGGGGGTGCGGGAGGGCGAGGCGGGTCACAAAGTTCCGTCGGCCCCGCCCTCCGTACTGTCCAACTCCCCGGCATCTGTCCGAGCAGCGCAGAGCCCCCCTGCACCGGCTAACGGAGCACGGGGAGGGAACGGCTTTGGGAATGTGAGTGAAATACAGCCCTCTTAAAAAATGACTTCCACTAGGAGGAGTTGTTGAGTCCTAAAGATGCTTTAAAACGAAGTAGACCATATGACATTTACTGACATAACTGACATCAGACGTACATTTGAATGATTTAAAACTTTATAACGAAGAATAAGCAGCCATTTTGAAGTTCCAAAGTAGGGTTAGTTTTGAAGGAAAATAAAATAAAAAAATTGTGTGGGTTCAACATTTATTTGGGCAATAAAACCCAAAAAATAGGATTTTGCCTTTATCAAAAATGGCGAAAGTATCATTATAATATCCTTAATCTTAAACAAAACAAATTGTATAGCATGCTATTGTAAATGTCTGTAAACCAGGGAGTGATCGCTCTTATTTATCTGAGAAGATTTAATTTGATAAAAACACCTGAAATGCTATTTTGCCTCCTTTCCAGAATCTAGAATGTTTTTGTATACTGACGTTTAAAGGGTGTATTGGGTTTTGTTTTTCAGAATGGCAGAGGGAATGGCAGAATAAATGGTGGAAATGGTACAATATCACGACGAGGTGGTAATCTGAGTGGCGTGAGCAGGTCTCCTCTGTCGTCTGTCAACTCCCTGACCAACCAGGAGCCAGGCGGAGTGGAGTACGCTTCTGTGCGCAAGTTCAGAAAGGTAATCTTAACATACAAGGTGTTTGTCAAAAGAAAAATTCACATGATAGATGCAGGAACACACTGTTGTTGAGAAATTGCATGGCCTTGGCCCGAACTCTTTGCTTCTGTCCTTCAATTTATTTTGTTTTTCTCTTTATCTAAAAGAGAAAAACAGTTTACCGCGCTGTCTCTCAGGCTCTAGAATGGACATTGCGCAGTTTTTGCTCCTAGGCCAGATTGAATATGTAAAATAGGGTGTTTTCACCAAAATGAGCAAATAATATTTGAGTTGAAAGGAACTGCAAATGAAATAGTTTAACAAGTGATTCCTAATTTATCACGGCTATGAAGACCAAAACTATGAGATATTGTTGTACGTTGGAAAGACAACTGGATCAATACTCGAGGCTTTACGGCGTTCTTTTTTTATTTGATGATTAAACATGTTCCAATATTGTATTGAAATAATGTTAAAGATGTCATGAAGACTGTCCTAAAGATCAGCTTACTGAATGAACACTTGCATGTGTGTACATTTTTCCTCTTCTCCAGGTTGAGAAGTCGAGCAGGAAAGAGAATAATGGCGGGGATAGTCAGTCAGACCAGTCCAGTGTGAGAGACTCTCCCTCTGCTCCTCCGCTCCATCGCAGCCAAGAGTTTCCACGCAAACCACTCGAGCCATTTCACATACACTCATTCCCCAAGGTACAGCAGCCAATCAATACTGCTCATCCCATGCCTCACAGGCTCACTACTGCGTTAAAGCGCTTGTCTGGACATTGACCAACAGAGGGCAGTGTACACAAATGAAAGTAGATGTGTTTTTCAGGCTTGATTCTGTTTTTGTTTGTACCATGTATTCATCAGAATTTAAAGCGTTGGGTGACTTTTATGGCTGAGGTTAAAAATATCGAAAATGCAACTCACAGTTTGTGCCAAATTAAGTTGTTTAGTGACTTAATATACTATTATTTACTATGTAGTTTGTAGTTTCAGTGTAGAATTGTAACAAAGATACACTAAATCTACTACCACTCCCACTATTAGAGAGGATGTGAAAAAGTATATTGTAATAATCACTGTTTGTATTTTTGTTTATGTTTTAGTTAATGTTGGTGCAGTACTATGACCAGGTTATTATATAGATGTTTAAAAAGCTGGGTCGATAGTTTCACATTAAGTTGTTCATGGTACTGTGGCTCTATTGATAACAAATGTAAAATGGAACTCGATTCTTGATTCAAAGGCCAGTCTATCTTGACCGTTGTAGTGTTGAAGTAGGGCCATAACATTACGCACAGTATTTCAATCTGAAAACATGTATAGGCTGTGACTTTGTACTGTTGGAGACATAATGTCTTTGACCTGTTCATTCTATGCCCATGGCGGTGCATCTATAGTGAACAATTAGCCTGTAGTGCAGCATTAGAGCAGGCCAGAAAGGAGTGGTGGATTATGTAAGAGCCTGGCCCGCTGCCAACAACTGCCTCTCCTGAGTGTGTCTCTGAGTATGTATTTGTGTTCAATCTTTCAGCCAGTCTATCAAGGCACAGCTAACAGGTAGCCAGCAGCCAGCCAGCGCTACGACTAAATAATGTCCACATATTGAAACCATTTCCCGCCTGCGCCTATTACTCACGCCGAGTGCACAGGAGGAGCACATAAAAGTTTAATTATCCTTGTTTGCATCTGCACACATAAGGGCATGACACAAGTAATTGGTTTATAATTGGATCAACATGAGCGATATTTTTTAAAAGGCTATTTATTTGACTTTAAAATTGTTTTACCAGTGTATTTGATAAGTAGATGTATAGAATAAGGAAAACACACACAGTCAATATGAATTGGATTTCAATGGAGATTAACAATGACAGCATTTCTGAAAACAAATATATAGAAAATATAAATGATGAACTCTGAAATTAAGTCTGAATGGTTGAGATGTGGTAACTATAGATCTTAAGCCTTATACATTTCTAACCCTAACCCTATCTGTTTATAAAACCTTATTAACTGCTAAGTGAATTAATTCAAACACATTTACACTTTACTGAAAATATAACAACATAGTATAATATAATAGGCATAAGTTACCACACAGCTGGTTATCCTTAGTCTAGATTTAAACTCTTAATAATTCCTTGATTAAATGTACTTTTGGTAATACTGCAGGCTTTGTGGATTGGACTGTTGAGCTCCACTCTATTACTATTACTATTACTATTAACCTTGTCTATAACTCTGTGGAATGCTCTCAGTCTTAACCATTGAAGTGCGGACAAACTAAACATTAACTTATCCTTTATGTTGTTTCCCAATACTCTATAGGAAGACAAGTTCCTCTACTCCACACAAAGCATCGCATAATTATGTAGAAAAAAAAAGAGCTCAAATGTCCGTTTCCATAAGGCTTCATGCAAATTCATTCAGCCAAAGATAAACTAAGGGACTGATTAACTTGAGTTGACGTTTCAACCCTGTCTTTTTATTTAGAATTGATAACAGATTTTTGTAAACATTTGTAAATTATGAAAATGTAGTATTTTGCTTAGTGTTAGAATTGACTTTTCTATTTTGAACTTAGAAACAGGACAGAAAGGTTTTTTATCTATAATTGATTTGTGGACTGAATAGGCTATGGTGATTTTCAATTACCCTGTCACAGCACCGTCATGTTCAAGTTTCAAATAGAAGAGTGTGACTGCCCTCCCCCAGTGCATGCATGACCTTTGACCTCAAAACCATCTGATGTTGTCGATGTCTAAATCGCTTGCAAACACCCACACACACAAAACCACCCATAATCCACCGGGACACTGTTTGAGGAGGTGTAGCCAATCAAATCAGCACACATTTAATCTAGAATTAGCAATTATTTAAATCAGAGCTTCTCAACGTGCGGTGCGCGCCCGTTTGGGGGAACCGCAGAGCCGTGCCATGGGGGACACCATCAATTTAGGGAAATTTGTGCATATTACGCTTGAAGTACATGTTTTAAGCAAGAGACAAACATGGGCTTAATCTTTACATACAGAGAGCAGGGGAGATCTGGAGCAGTCTGTCTCTCCGTGTCCCGGTCTCACACACATTTTGCCTCGGGTTTAGGACGAGCCGCGGCTTTAGCCACTGCCTTTACCATGCACTCTGTGTGACGCCAACCCGCAGCGTTAAACGTGATCCACTGTGACACAGAAGTAGCTCGAGTGCGTCTTCTCTTTAAAACGCCTCATTTACCACATTGAACCGCCAATTCTCAGCTGTCTCACTGCAGACAGACAGGTAACACTGACTAATCTGCAGCTGAGAGGACATACAGAGGGAGCTGAGAGAGGAGGAGAGGACAGAGGGAGCTGAGAGGAGGAGAGGACACAGGGAGCTGAGAGGAGGAGAGACAGAGGGAGCTGAGAGGAGGAGAGGAGAGACAGAGGGAGCTGAGAGGAGAGGAGGAGAGACAGGGAGCTGAGAGGAGAGGAGGAGAGACAGAGGGAGCTGAGAGGAGAGGAGGAGAGACAGGGAGCTGAGAGGAGAGGAGGAGAGACAGAGGGAGCTGAGAGGAGAGGAGGAGAGACAGGGAGCTGAGAGGAGAGGAGGAGAGACAGAGGGAGCTGAGAGGAGAGACAGAGGGAGCTGAGAGGAGCAAAGAGGAGGAGAGGAGAGACAGAGGTGGCAGAGAGGAGGAGAGGAGCACTCAGGCAGGCTCATTTGCAAAGCAATGAGGCTCTGTGTCAGTTCATGGCTTCATCCACAAACCAATAAAAGAGTCACAATGACAATAACATTGATACTAAAACATACATTCATAGAATTAATACATTTTACTTGTAAGGTTTATTGATTTAGGTATTTGTATAGTAAAAACAACAAAAACTTATAATACTTGGGTATAATATCTCAGGGCTGTGAGGTGGGTATGAATATTTTTTCTGTCCCCCGAAGGGAGACGCGCCAGAAAAGGGTTTGAGAAGCACTGATTTAAATGATTTCTGCTTGTATGGTAAATTGTGTTGTATTGTTATTTGTTTCAGGAGGCTGTGTTCATGGGTAATGGGGAGCAGTACATCTGGAAGCCCCCTGAGGAGGACGACATCATCACCCTGCACCCACCTCCACAGCGTGGAGACAGCGTTCAGGGACACCCGCCACCCCCCACAGCAAAGGAGGTACTGCTCTGTCTGCCTGTCTGTATGGATTTTGTCTGGTCAGTGTCAATGAGACAAAACCAATGAGACAAGACGAATAGGACAGATTTGCTCTGTTCTATAATACGATGATGTTAAAACTGTTTGGACAGGAGGCAGTATTGCTCCATTAGTTAGACACCCTATTGAAATAGATTAACCAAAATAATTGACATAAATTTAAACCGGATCAGTTTTGTTTGTCGTCAGCATAACACAATTAGGCCTGTCACAAAGATACATTTTAAATCATGTGATTACAGGATTATTCCCTGTAAACCCTTTTCTGAATGTATTTTATTATTAACTAATGGGAGCTGAAGCAATAAATAGCAGAATGAAAGACGAAACAGTGATTTTAGTATATATAATTAGTCATAGAAGTTACTTATTCAACCCTCTACAGCTAAAATATCAGTGTATGACAATTACACCAAAAATCTCCCCACTTGTGAAAAGTGAACATGATAATTACTTGATAATAATTAAAGGTATGGACGATTTTTCGGCGATTTGAGAACGCAGGCGGAAGTGCGCATGCGCACTCCCCCGTGCGGACTGATACAACACACACGTGCGTTTGTTAATCAGCGCAACGGAGCGCATCGCATCTCCCGTCTCCCGTAGATTTCTGTCCACTTCTGCGTCAGCTCGAACTGTCTTTCTCCGTCTTCATTTTGCCCCGTACACTGAGGGAACTATATTATGATATATCCATGCGCTTAGGCACGTGGAAACGTGGGGACGAACCGCACGCGGCTGCAGGTGAGCGGTAGGTGCGTTTTATGATTGATACGTGGCAGGACAAATGATTTATCCACGCCACGAGGAAATATGATTAAAAATTTGCTGAAAAAAATCGTCCATACCACCTTTAATTGAATAATAAGTCAGTTTAGTAATTATTGTGACAGCCAGGCCTAAGTACAGTGTATGTTAAATAATATTGAGAAGCCTTGTCAAAGAACGGTTAATCAGGGATAGACCTGGTTTGTAATTGGACAGGAGACCGCTGGGATGCCAGGGGCCACAGCGCATACTGTCATTGTGTCCCTGGGCAAGACCCTTCACCCATCGTACCTCCATGTATGCTGGTGTATGAAAGAGAGTGTGTTTTGAGAGTCAAGGCCGGACAACAGATGGACAGTGTTTACAGCATGTGTATCATGTCCCGACAAAATAAACGTGTGATGGAGCAGCACAGAGGAATAAACATCTGCTTGGGATAGAATTAATGTTTTTTCACTCACATATAATGCTTTTCTTAACTCACAAATATGTGCAATATTTATTTATTTACATCTCTACGGTGTTATCAGTCTGACAGAGACATTTCCCCCTAATTGTGCCCAATTACGTTATCCTCACATTCACTTTGACAAAATGAGTGACTGTAGTTTGTGTCTTGCATTATAAAAAAAACAGCACCATGTTGTACTAGCAAAAAAAAATCTCTTCCAACCTTTTGGTTAAAAGCTAAATAACCCTTCTTAGCTCCCACAAACCTCAGTTAAATGATTGGTTCGTTCATTTGCAGAGAATATCTTCCACACAAACCATATGCTTCTCGTTGACTATGTTATACTCACCCTATAATATTGTATCACGTGGACTCAAATTATTGGCCAGGCCGTCATAACAGCTCCGACCTCTGACCCACCTATCATCCCAGTCCTCTTGCTACAACCAAGGGTCATGTGACACAGATCCAGCGCGCCTGCCTCCCTATACCCAACCCCCTTGGCCTGAACTTTGACCTCAGCCCCCAGTCTGTTGCTATCCAGACCCAATGATATCCTCACCTGCTGAGGGATAATGTATTGAAGAGGCTTTTGTTGAGAGGAAATCTATACAGACGCCGGCGATTGGCCCCGAACAAATCTGCTACGCGTCTCTCGCTAAATAATATAGACTTCTGAATGTCTGGCGGTGAGAAGGGGGAGGCCTACATGTGGTGAGAAGGGGGAGGCCTACATTCACCAATCATATCACTAAATCCAACAACATGAGGTCTCACCACCCCCACCTTAATATGTTGTTCCTTCAGCACTGCTGAACAAATGCAACCATGTTTTGACAATGAAACTGTTGAAAGGAGGGAGTGTCTGCAGTTAAATCTCTGCTGTTAAATCCCTGGTAAGTAGGTCAGAAAATAATTCCACGCACACATGATCACTCAATAAAAGATAATGGCATAAATGTTTTCTATTTTTAGCCGGATTTGCCAAGCAAGTTAAGCAGACATTCATAGGCCATCCACTGCTGGTAGAGTTTTAAATAAGCAATGGCAATAATTAATATAATTGAATTATTTAATTATAAATAAAAATTATAAATAATTAATATAACCATATCCTACTATTAAGAAGTTATGTTTCTTCTAATTTGGCTTTGAGTTAAATACTTCTCATTACTGTCTATACATTTTTAAATACACATAACAGGTAGTATCTCAGTCCTTTAATTATGTTTCTTGGCGTTCAAGATTTCTTTTAAATTCTTTGCATTTTCCGTTCAACTATTTGTTTTTCCACATTTACTTTTCACGTCTGGGGTTTGTCAGTTTTGTCCAGTTTTTCCACTTCCAAACCCCACCTCTCCCTCTTGTGCCTTCTTTTCTCCTCCCATTGTGGCTTTTAGGGGGAGCTGCCCTCTTTGACCAATCACATTCACTCCAGTCGCATGAATATGAACTTCATGCAGACACTTGGGAAACGTATGGCATAGACACTATTCATCAAGTGGAAAGCACGCATACACATACGCGATTGTGTTTGCACGGATAATAATCATTGCCTGCGAGTATTAAATCATGCTTTCAGCCATCCAGAGTTGCAGAAAATGTATCAGAAAGGCAGTGAAAGGAAGGAGAAAAGAAAACATACAAAACCCTGGCTTCCTCAACAGCTGCAGCTCAGTTTTGAAATCCCCGTCATCTTGTGACTTCCTTCCTCTGCTGTGTGCTTTTGCAAATTCTGCTTGCACAAAAACACATACAGTATGAACTTGATGAAAAACATTTACCAAACACAAACCAAAGTGATCAGACAGGCGCACGTTGTAAAAAAGTTCAGAAGAATAAATTGCTGCATGGTTTTAGAGCTATGAAAAGTAAGTAAGTGATATCAAAACATTGAAAATACACAAAATATTCCTGTACTAGTTTATATATTAATACCAAAATAAATGTCTTTGTGTTGCTTGCACTTTCCACTCACCTACAGTTTCACGGCAGTTTTTGCACCGCTCCTTTCACTTGTACTGCGGATCTGTAATCTATGCTCGAAGGAGTTTAGCGGTCTGGGTGTCAACACTTAGAGTAAACACGAGCATATCCCACAATCCTTCGCTCTTGTTTTGTGCATGTGGAATTTTGACACAGAAAAGGCCACAACGCCGCTTCTGTCTATCACCTCCTGCACACGCCTTGCAGTTGAGAGTGTCACATCCGTGCAGATCAGTGCGGTTTTAGTCTGATTCGGATTTATTTACATTTTCAACCAGGATTTAGCTTGCTTGTCTCAGTTTGTTCTGCCCCTTTAGTCCTTGTTAGACCAGGAGATGATTTGAAGTACAAAAAGTCTTTCTTTTTTGCTTGTGAACGCTCACGCTAAAGAAAAAGCAGTTGCATTCACAAAACCAAATACATTCCTCACTTAAAGTAAATGGGAGTTGAGCAAAGTCCACTAATAAAAACAGGGGAACAGCATTTGCAAGTGCCTTGGCTGTTGTCCAAGCCTTCACACCAGAGCAGTTGTGGTAAAACTTTAACTGGTCTATCCACTGAGTGAGCAGCCTAGACTTCAGCAGAGTGATAACACAGTTTACCCTCCCATCAATATAGGTCAGGTTACAGCACACAGTCAACACATACGCAAACTACTGTGAGCACGCCCACACCCAACAGACCGGCACTCTTCTTCCCAGTTAAAATTAGCTGCATTCGTGTTGTCAAAGGATCCATTTTCACTATTTTTGTACTTGCATATTAAGTTCTACATATATTGCATTCGTCAAATTATCATGCAAGTTTTATGCCAGTATTTTATGACTCATATCAGCTTATTGACAAATACTTCTTGACAGAACTATTTTAGAGCTAAACTGGTTTGCACTTCTACTTCTCGGCGAGGTTGTTGTTGGTGCAATCTTGAGCCTTAGTAATCTGTGTGGCTGTAATTCGCTTGCGTGGGATCCAGAATTCACACTTCTGCAAAGTTCTTCCAAGAGTGAGCCTGGTTACCACGCCCTCTGTCACACCTCGAGTCAAACTCGGAGAGTACCGTGCAATGAGATTTGTTTATTTCCTCTGCGCATGTGAAACAGAAGAGTTCATTGATCATCTATCAGTTATGTAGAACAAAATCAAACTTCTTTCACCTCAGATTTACAGAATTTTGTGCCTCGCTCATTGATTCTGCAGAAATTAGAGGTTTTTCGGTCCCTGTGATATGTTTTTCCTCTATTTTGTCCTGCCATGTTTGTTTTGATACAAACTGACCATGTGTGTCCCAGATTTGACCCCACCCAAGTGACATATTGACTGGCATTGATTTGCCTTTACCAACAATAAGTGCACAAATGAATAATTGAAGTTGTTGTGTACTGCGCCTCGATAATAATATGTGATATCTGGCACTCTAGTTCTGTGACATTATTTGACTACTAATTCTCCCTCTGTCTGTGCTCAGATTGCAGAGACCTACTCCATTGTGTGTAAAAACCAGAGAAAGAAGCCTCCAATGGAAAACAATGGTGCTAAAACCCTCCCGCGCTCGTTCGGCGGGGGCAGAGGGAAAGGCAAAGCGGTGCAGCTGCAGGCGCGGTCCCAGGAAGAGCCCTGCTACGAACCGGTCGGCTCCTGGGCCACATGTGCGCCGGCCGAATCCGATCCGTCGTACGCCACCATCGACAGCCACCGGAAACGTGAGCAGGCCGGCAACAATAATAGCTCGCCGGGGGGTAGTGCCACGCTGAAGAGGAAGAAACAGCAGCAGCAGCAACCGCAACAGGCCGCCCTGCCAGCAGCCGCTCCAACTCAGGGCTCTGGACCGTCCTCTCTGCCCGTAAGAGGCCTGCCCGGCGGGGAACACTTCTACGAGAGCATCAGCGACGTGAAAGCGGGGGCCAACAGCGCCAGCACCACCACCATCTTCACCTTCAATGACGGCATGGAGATGTACGTGACCGGGCTGTAGCTGAAGGACACAGAGAAGAACAAGCCATGGGTTAAAAGTACAGATCCAAGGGAGGGAGGGACATCTCTGTTTACTGTACATAAGATTTAAGACCCAGATAAACTATATGAAGATCCATTTGCATTGACATCAGGTACAAACAGGGTCTAATCCAGGTTCGGACGTCTCCTCTTTGGTCTGTCTTTCAGCGGCAGCGTAGATCAACCCATGTGTGGACCAAAAATTTAACAAAAAATATAGCAAAACAAAGATTAAAAAAATGAAAATAGAAATATATATGTTACTTGCTGTGTGATACTTGTGTGTGCACCATTTTCCATAATATTTTTATTTTTATATGAACACTGCTCTTAAAGGGTTTATCGTGTGAACATGAGAAAAATATGAAGTCAATCAAAAATGTGCATGCAAATGTGCAAGACACGACACACAGTGAATTGTAATGGACGGTAAAAATGACACTGACTACATTAGCAGCAAAAAGCACACCTTTGTAACCCACACAAACAAGCACACGTGTATTGTTATTCTTGTGGAAACTTATGTAATATACCCAGCTGATGACACAGATTTGTGGTTCTTAACTTAAACTAAACAAACACGGGACAGGCCTGTTGACCTCTTTGACAGCCTTCGTTCACAAAACGGTCTAAAATACCTGTAAAATATAGGGGTTATTCAAGATTATTGTCCCCATTTTACGTGTCCCGTAATATGTAACTTATCCACGGTTTCTTTGATTTGTTCATATCATGTATTTATAAATAATTCATAAAAGCACATCCATTGGCACTTTGAACAAAGGCACAAGACTTAACAAATAACACATGGACCAGAGGGTCGTTCTCACATTTCTTCATTAATATAATTTTTCAAAAGGAAACATCGACTTTAATCTTCAGATAAGCAGTAAAATACTTCCAAAGAACAGAATTATTCTAAAACAATTTATAATGCACTGATTTATCTGGTTTGCTGCACATAATTATATCTTTACAGATATTGCAATATTGCATTAAACAGTTGCAGGACATGTTGTGCTAACTGCTAGTGGCGTTTCCAGATGGATTTGGACTTGTTCTTGAGGTCGGTCTCTGAACCAGAGCTTTGCCGTCCAAGTAAAATAAAGCTGTAGACAATGTAATTGACAGCAAGTGACCTTTGGGTGCACAAAATCCTCACTTAGTTTTCAGTCTATACAACATTATTTTCTCAATGACAAACAATATCTGTCTGAAGTTGTTTAAGTAGAGTTTTGGGGAATAATAGATTGAGGCTTAACAAAAACACATCTGTGAGTCTAAGTCAAATCACCATGTACAAAGAAAACGGGTTTTGAAAAGGCCAGTCACCTACGTAACAAAGTATTTATAAAATAATGCACACTGTAGTTTAATGCACTGTTTCTCAGTTTGCAGATTTTTTTGTTTTGTTAAAGAGCTCATGCCACTGCCATGGGAACAATATGTTGTTTGTGCAATTTTGCTTGATCAAAAAGTGCATGCTTTAATATATGAAGAAAAAAACAATGTTGTATTTAACTGATCTTGTTATAATGTATTTTTTGAGTTGTACTCTTTTGCCATGTAATGCAAAGCTATGAGATATGAAGATTGTATGCAAGCATATTCTCAGCAGCAAATGGGCCATAGGTGGATAAATGCGATGGCTGAAGGAGTTTCTTTAACTGTAAAAGCTATAAGTAACCATAACAGTTTGGGGAAAAGTCACACATGACTCCTCATTGGGTGTTCATCTTCCATCCTCTGTGGCCTGCCTCTCCCTCACTCCTGGTGCAGAATGCCCTTTGATGTCCAGCCGGTGGACGTAAGGGGTCATACGGGTGCTGAAGTTAGGAGCAGACACACTGGGCCAATCCCATAGTCAACCATTCACCTACAGCTCAACTACTGCCTGATAAAAAGAATTGAACACGCTCTACTGAGTTATAGATACAGTACGTATCATTGGTCTCACTTTGTGTCACACTTTCCAGAAAATGTTTAATATGTTTTGCTCTGCACTGATAACGACAGATGTTTCTTGCACAAATATGAAGCAGTATGATGATGTAAATGTGTAAAATATTCTGTTGCTGTTCTAATGTTGTTCAATGTAACATACAGTAAACAGTATATTTGTTCTACAGAAGGTTATCACAGACACATTGTACTTTGTGGATGCAAAACGTTGTCATGCTTTCCATGCAGATAGCCTACAGAAGCTGTTTGTTCATAGTCTTTTTATGGGCCAGTTCTGCTGTGACAGCTGTAGCCAATGTTGTATGTTTATGAAGCACAGGGTTTACTTCAAAAGAATAAATATAGAACATATAGTGTGACAGTGCAAATATGCAAAGATTGTAATGTTTTATATTAATCTTCATAAAATAATAAAGTGAGTTTTTACTTTTCTAATAAAGTGTCATGTCCTCTGCCCAATCTTGGTCAGATTACAACAAATTCAAATAACAAAAGAATGTCTGGATCTAATCACACAGTCTTTAAAGTGCACACAAAGCCTGCACACAGTCTGTAAAGTGCACACGAATTCTGCACACAGCCTGTAAAGTGCGCACGAAGCCTGCACACAATCTGTAAAGTGCACTTGAAGCCTGCACACAGCCTGTAAAGTGCGCACGAAGCCTGCACACAGCCTGTAAAGTGCGCACGAAGCCTGCACACAGCCTATTAAGTGCGCGTCTGCAGCTGCCACAAACACCGGCCGGTGAGTGAAAGACAAGCCCCTCTTTTTCTCCCGTTCCTCTGAACGCTCACATTGGCGCAAACTGTTGATTGACAGAGGTACTTTAGCCAATCAAGATGCGCCTTGCCGTGGACACGTGCCAAAATGCAGCGTTTATGCACGCGCCGGACCAATGGGAGCGCTCCGGAGGGGGCGTGGTATTCTTTTGGAGGAAAGAGGCAAAACAATCTTTTATCCTTCTGACCGGGCGGCTTTTGGATGTCCTGGGTGGTGGTGGTGGTGGTGGTGGAGGCTGAACACTTCAGATGTAGACTAGTTTGGAGCCAAGACAATTTACAGCTACTCGCGACAATCTTCATAAATGCATCTAATCCCGGCAGTTTGCACTAAAACCCTCGAAAAGCTGGTTTTATTTCTTTAATCACTCGCGCTGTCTCAACATGGACTCCAGATACATGATGGACAAGTCAAGGGTCGGTGTGGTAGACTACAGCTGCCGGACAGGCCGCTCCGTGCTCCGCCACACTCCGGATAAACACGGTCCCACGCCGTACGGCCACGGCTCCGTCCTGTACACGTTTGTATTGGATTCCGCGTCCGAGGGCAAAAGCGAGCACACTTCTTCAAAAGGGAAAGGGCAGTCTTCGGGAGGACGGTTATTGCACGACACGGAGAAGGTAAAACTGTCTTTGCGGCTCCGCTATTCTATGTGCGCGTTTCCTAAACCGGCAAAGTCAACAACAGCTTCTGCGCCGGGAACGTAACGCTGTCATTACGCTGCGTAATAATCACTTTCGCCGCTTTATTGTCCGTTATTACGTTTTAACGGATGCCGCTGACGAATGCGCCGCTTTTGCAACGCCACAAACGTTGAAGACTTGCGGTAACTTTGGTGCTTTACGTGTTTTTAATGTAATGTGCTCGCCTCTGGTTCACTTTTGGACTAATCTACATATACCGCCGGCGACCCTGTCAAAACCGAATGTGCTACGAATGAGCTACGTTGTGAACAAACGGCGTTTAATGGCGGCGTGTCGCCACCGGCAGGCTGTGCAGGGCTGTGTGTACAAAGTTTACAGAAAAGGGGGGCAGGGACTTCAAACTATTAACACTACCCCTCCCCCACATGGCCGGGGCGGAGCCACGGCGCGAGCCTCTGCTGTGGCACACCCCCATAAGGGTGCTCTCTCCACCTAACTTTGTGTGTACACTACTAACTTCATCAAATACTACTGTTGGTCACAATAACAACAGTGCTACCAGTAACCACAAGCCTTTTCTTTGGAGGAACGAAATATGTGTATAATAACAATAACAACAACAACAACAACAACAACAAGCTGTGCATATGTTAAGATAAGATATTCCTTTATTGTCCCACATGGGGAAAATTCATTGGTTGTTCATGTTGATGCTGATGTTGCCATTACTTTTTAGATGGGCCAGGGGGACCAAAACGATTCTGGTTCGATAGAGGGTCTCAGGCCCCCTCACTGCCCAGGGGTCAATGGGCTGGTGCCAGGAGGACTCATGCACTTGGACATCAGGAACCCAGTGAACCAGGGGCAAGGAAAAAGCCCAACAGAAAGACAGCCACACTCCTGCCACATCCCAGTGCCCAGGAACAGGTACTGACTGTCACCTGACCATCACCTGTATGTGAGACTGTTATCACATGACCATCACCTGTATGTGAGACTGTTATCACCTGACCATCACCTGTATGTGAGACTGTTATCACCTGACCATCACCTGTATGTGAGACTGTTATCACCTAACCATCACCTGTATGTGAGACTGTTATCACCTGACATCACCTGTATGTGAGACTGTTATCACCTGACTGTTATCACCTGTATGTGAGACTGTTATCACCTGACCATCACCTGACCATCACCTGTATGTGAGACTGTTATCACCTGACCATCACCTGTATGTGAGACTGTTATCACCTGACCATCACCTGTATGTGAGACTGTTATCACCTGACATCACCTGTATGTGAGACTGTTATCACCTGACCATCACCTGTACGTTTGACTGTTATCACCTGACTGTTATCACCTGTATGTGAGACTGTTATCACCTGACCATCACCTGTATGTGAGACTGTTATCACCTGACCATCACCTGTATGTGAGACTGTTATCACCTGACCATCACCTGTACGTTTGACTGTTATCACCTGACTGTTATCACCTGTATGTGAGACTGTTATCACCTGAGCATCACCTGACCATCACCTGTATGTGAGACTGTTATCACCTGACCATCACCTGTATGTGAGACTGTTATCACCTGACCATCACCTGTATGTGAGACTGTTATCACCTGACCATCACCTGTATGTGAGACTGTTATCACCTAACCATCACCTGTATGTGAGACTGTTATCACCTGACCATCACCTGTACGTTTGACTGTTATCACCTGACTGTTATCACCTGTATGTGAGACTGTTATCACCTGACCATCACCTGACCATCACCTGTATGTGAGACTGTTATCACCTGACCATCACCTGACCATCACCTGTATGTGAGACTGTTATCACCTGACCATCACCTGTATGTGAGACTGTTATCACCTGACCATCACCTGTATGTGAGACTGTTATCACCTGACCATCACCTGTATGTGAGACTGTTATCACCTGACTGTTATCACCTGTATGTGAGACTGTTATCACCTGAGCATCACCTGACCATCACCTGTATGTGAGACTGTTATCACCTGACCATCACCTGTATGTGAGACTGTTATCACCTGACCATCACCTGTATGTGAGACTGTTATCACCTGACCATCACCTGTATGTGAGACTGTTATCACCTAACCATCACCTGTATGTGAGACTGTTATCACCTGACCATCACCTGTACGTTTGACTGTTATCACCTGACTGTTATCACCTGTATGTGAGACTGTTTTCACCTGACCATCACCTGACCATCACCTGTATGTGAGACTGTTATCACCTGAGCATCACCTGACCATCACCTGTATGTGAGACTGTTATCACCTGACCATCACCTGTATGTGAGACTGTTATCACCTGACCATCACCTGTATGTGAGACTGTTATCACCTGACCATCACCTGTATGTGAGACTGTTATCACCTAACCATCACCTGTATGTGAGACTGTTATCACCTAACCATCACCTGTATGTGAGACTGTTATCACCTGACCATCACCTGTATGTGAGACTGTTATCACCTAACCATCACCTGTATGTGAGACTGTTATCACCTGACATCACCTGTATGTGAGACTGTTATCACCTGACCATCACCTGTACGTTTGACTGTTATCACCTGACTGTTATCACCTGTATGTGAGACTGTTATCACCTGACCATCACCTGTATGTGAGACTGTTATCACCTGACCATCACCTGTATGTGAGACTGTCATCACCTGACCATCACCTGTATGTGAGACTGTCATCACCTGACCATCACCTGTATGTGAGACTGTCATCACCTGACCATCACCTGTATGTGAGACTGTTATCACCTGACCATCACCTGTATGTGAGACTGTCATCACCTGACCATCACCTGTATGTGAGACTGTTATCACCTGACCATCACCTGTATGTGAGACTGTTATCACCTAACCATCACCTGTATGTGAGACTGTTATCACCTGACATCACCTGTATGTGAGACTGTTATCACCTGACCATCACCTGTACGTTTGACTGTTATCACCTGACTGTTATCACCTGTATGTGAGACTGTTATCACCTGACCATCACCTGTATGTGAGACTGTTATCACCTGACCATCACCTGTATGTGAGACTGTCATCACCTGACCATCACCTGTATGTGAGACTGTCATCACCTGACCATCACCTGTATGTGAGACTGTCATCACCTGACCATCACCTGTATGTGAGACTGTTATCACCTGACCATCACCTGTATGTGAGACTGTCATCACCTGACCATCACCTGTATGTGAGACTGTTATCACCTGACCATCACCTGTATGTGAGACTGTTATCACCTGACCATCACCTGTATGTGAGACTGTTATCACCTGACCTTCACCTGTATGTGAGACTGTTATCACCTGACCATCACCTGTATGTGAGACTGTTATCACCTGACCATCACCTGTATGTGAGACTGTTATCACCTGACCATCACCTGTATGTGAGACTGTTATCACCTGACCTTCACCTGTATGTGAGACTGTTATTAACATAATTCCTGACACTTAGTTCATCTTTTGTTGTTACACAGTAAATGCTTTGCAGAAAGTTGATTTTTTTTAGCTTAGGCTTGAAGTAGAATTCAGCCTGTGGTGCTGAGTGTACAGTGGATCGGATATGAATATTGTGCATGCGTAATAGTCTACTGACCACATGTTTGGCTTTGCTTCTTCCTTCATATGCTTTCAATATGCTTTTGGAGAGGGACAGAACAAGGAGTAAAAGTTATTAATGGACAGTATTCAAAGAATTTATAATTTGTAAAACATTTGGTGCTCTATTAGTACACATTTCTCAGTTAGCTATTCCTAATACAGTGAGTTGAATGTATATCCAGAGGGGGCTTTTGCTTCTATTGCTTCATATATTTTTATGCACAGACACAGATTACACAATGCCCCATACTAAGCAGGTATGTACTGTTCTTTAGGGCAAATGCATGAGGAGCCTGGGCCGCTGCTCGGATACAAGATTATATAACAGGGACGAGAGCTGGCTTGGAAGTGGAGGCAGCGCCTTTGTTGATCTTACACATTAATTGGTTACTCGGCATGAAAATACCCTTGGGATATCTGACATTTTAGGGCTGTATGTGCTAAATATATACGTTTTTATATGTTACAATTAAGAAAGACTTTAAAATGTGTAATAATCATAGCTTGCAGAGATTTATCCAAGTTAGAGTGACATAGACCTGTCTGGATTATATTTTTTGGTAATGACTAATGAAGTTGGCATGTGTATATTAACAAAGTATATATATTAGTCATGTTTTTGTTCATTTGTGTGTAATTTGTATGATCAAAATCCTTCGGTATGACAGTATACCACCAGCTGCTCCATGGTACACTGAACAAAAACATGGGAACAAAAGTTGGTATAGGTGATTTTTGTTGCTTTTGTGATACATATTGGTAAATTAAGAAGCTTACAGTGATCGTGATTAGTGGTTGAAACTGGGTTAGGCACAGTACAAGGACGGAAATGGATGTCCGACTAGTTCTTTCTGGTTATTTACATTAGCGTTCGTGTGAGGCGATAGTTGCACTGTATATGTTTGACCAAAAAAAAGCTACGCATGAACACAAGCCTGTGATGAGCCCCCTTTTTTCCACTGACCCATTGAAATAAGAGCTCTGTCAATAGTGTCGGGAGGATCATCTTCACTGCGTTATACCTGACCGGATATTGTCCCATCCCTAATGTAAAGTATACTCTTTCCCTAATGATCTATCCATCTATCCATCCATCCATCCATCTATCTATCTATCTATCTAGCTGTCCAAAGTTGTAAGATATTCCCTCTGTATGTGTTAGCGTTTTGTCTTTTACACGTGCTCTTTCTGATTTAAAGTACCCACCTGTGACCTGACACCTTCTGCTTTTTTTTTAAGCTTAAACTTAAACTTCATGTGCCACTGGTCATGTATGATACCGGGCGGTCTCGCGGGACTCACGATCAGACCGGAGTGCGTGCTAGTGCTATGTAAACACGCCGTATCTGTCCTCCGCCGCGGCTCTTAACTCTGAATCCTGTATTGTCTATTCCTTGGCACCACCGTAACAAGCTGTGCGTTGACGTTACACAGCTGCTCGTAAGATTGCATAACCTTAAACACTTGAGTCATCTTTGCCAAGGCTATTCTGTTGTTCCCGTGACCTTTAGACGTCTGCCCCCCCCGTCTTCATTACCTCAGCCGAGCGTTTCTGTTTGCAACCGCTAACTACGACTACTGTGTGTTGTCGCCGCTTATGGTTCAATTTGGCTGCACCCATAGTTTTATAGCAACAGTTGTTCGTTTTGTTTTTAGTAAGGGAGTTTTCAATTGAGGCATCGAGTAAGGCTGAACTGTTTTGGAAGAGTATCAAATTGAAATTTCCCTGTCAAGCGTTGTGTTGTTTGGTTTTGCAAGTGGCCAGAAACATCCATTTGCTGTGGAAAGTAGAACGTTTTAAAGTTGTTGTTTTTTTCTTTTTTGGGGGTTCAAGCATCTGTAATTTATTAAATGCATGTTAGTTAAGTTTAATACTTCACTGTGGAACATACCAGGCAAAGCAATGATCATCTCGGACCCCACCAGAAAAGTTACATTGTTCACCTTTAACTCAACTTATCTCAGTTCTGGTTTAATTTGGAATTCGACTACAATATTTATTTATTTTTGGTCAATGCTCGGTGTTGGTTGCTCTGGCATTGACCGACACAGTTTAATTTCTCACTTGAATTATTTCATGTGCCATTTGAGGGTTAATGACTTGCTCATTGTAGGTGAAATCTAGTGACTTCACTGCGTTGACAGCCTCACTCCCCCGTTGGCTGCACTGTCGCTGTGTTGCGGGCAAGTCAAGGCAAAGACCAGAAAGGAAAATAACAACCATCAACCGGTCTGAAGTTTACCCAGAAAGCACTTTTGGAGCGTTCCACCGTGTATCCGTACCAGATATTTGCCCTTGTTCTTCGCTTCTTTGTTTCGCAGCCTTGAAGAGCTTTCAATACCTGTCAATACTCATCTCCCTCTGCACAGAAAATAGAACAAAGAGCAAGTTGAGAGAACAAAAAGACAGTTTGGGACTAAAGTGGCTCGTTTTTTAATGTCAAATGGTGTTTTTCCTTATCTGTTCTTGGTCAGGTATTGCCACTACAAACCAGTTGCATGAATGGAAAATGCTTTGTCAGCTTACATGAGAACGAGACCGACTGTAACAAGAACTATGTTGAAGGACTAAAATACCATTACTTTTACACCTACATAGTTTAATTATCATTTTCCATTATGTTTTGACCAGAACCATACAATTTTTAAACAAAACTGGAATCAGAAATGGGTGCAACAGGAAACAACATTATAATATCAATAAATAAATAAAGCATTAATAAAAAATTGGGTTTATCAAATACGATAAAAATAAACTACTAAAAGAGTATTGCAATTATTAAACTAAATGTTTTACAATATTTTATGGCCACAAATCCTAATTTCATTCAATCAGTCCAATATTTAGCAGTATTGCAATAGATTTAAAATACACACATTACAATCTTGATTTCATTGTCCCTTAACTTAACGACTTTCTGCGCTGAAAACCTAAATCATCATCAGTTGCAAAGATAATATAATTCTCCAGAAACCTAAAGCATGTCGGTCTGCATGATGTCCTGTGCTGTCTTATTACACATGAGCTTTAGGACATGCTCTGCTCCCCCTCCGTCTAACCAGCCTCCACCACCGGCTCTCGTTTGAAGGTCGGTCAGGGGAGCCGCTCACCACCCCCCACCTCCAGAATTCATAGTCTTATTATCCACAAAGGCAAGACAGGCATGGCACCCCAAAGCAGTACTAGCATAACTGATCTGTCATAAACCTACTTAAGAAAACCTGTGTGTTTTCTTAAGTTGTTTCCCTCTTTACTTAACTTCCCCCCAGACTCCGAAAGGGTTAAAACTGCAGCTCTGACACATGCGTGGGGTGAAAGGTCATGCTGAATGAATGGAGTCATGCGAGTGGAGGGGGTCAAACCAGGACACGGGTAGGCATCTGGCATGTCCGCCAGGTTGAGATCTGTGCTGCGCAGTCAGTTTACAACCACAGCGGATCGTGTCAGGCGGCTCGTTATCTGACATGTTCTGTCTGCCAAGAGGCAAACTGAGAGAAAACGATTCCATGATCAGTTTTATTTCACAAGATATAATCAAAAACATTTTTATCAATACATGAAGGAGTTTACTCCTGTGCAAGACCAGGGATTACAAAACACTTAACCAAAGCACAGACTAAACTAGATAAGCAGGACAAATTGTAAACCAAGCCCAATCCATGCAAATGTCTCTAATTAAAGCCCTAAACAAACCTCAAAGGACGACAAACGTTACAATAATTTATATCAAAAGTATTACACTCTACTGCTACTACCACCACTACTATTATTAGTACTAGTGTTATAGAGAAAGATTCTTGCACATTTCAAGATGCACGGAGAAATCGGACTGTGCTAAAAAACAGACATCAAATCGTCTTTCCCCTTAAAACGGTCAGACCGGTTCTGCCCGAGTTTACATGCAAGAGAATAAATCAATTCAAACTTGTTGCACTCGCTTGTTTCAACCGATTGACTGTGGCTGTGGGATCCGGGCAAGGACTGGTGGGAGAGGAAGGAGTTTTCAGATTCAGAATGGGTAGAGATGACACTTTGCAGCTACGTTTGTCCAGCCTCCGTCCCATTGAATTCGACTAGAAAATGTCGGGAGGATTTAGGCCCGGTGGATTTGGAAGAATCAATCCGCAGCACCTCAATCGACGTGCCTTAGTTTACATTTACTTTGCTCAATTGATTTAAATTAGGCGACTTATCCACATTTCCTGGCGTTCAGGTAAATTGAAGCATTGAGTGGTTCAGTCTTAAACACTAATGAGGACCTCTGAAGCTGGTATTTGTGCCTGCGCTGTAATGAGACATTCATCTTCCACTGTTGGGGAAAGTCAGGTTTAGTAAATGAACACAGGAGTGAGAGGTATGAAGGAATGTTTCTGTCTGCTCTGCTGCAAAAAGAAAAATCAGGAACGGCATAATGTCTAGAGTGGATTTTTGTTCCAAGCCATGTTTCATTTAGTTTTTCTGTTTTGACAGTTGCTTGACTTGGCCTGTTGTTCTTATTTGGAGATGTACTTTAGTTCATCACAATCACTTGATAACCCATAGTCTTTCTTTAGACCTGGTTCAGACCTTTTTTATGATGCATGGATGTCATCTTATTCCATATTCATTTCATGTTCTTCTTCTTCTCCTTGTTCTTCCTTTCTTTTCTGTCTTTCTTTCTTTTCTTTCTTTTTTCCTAGGCTCATTTGAATACTGTAAGTTGAAAATGTTGCTTGCAAACTGTTGTTAGCGAGAGATATTTCATATTTATCAAAGTCTGCATTGGTTTGCCTTACACTGAAACACTGTGGGAAACAACAGGTTTTGGCTCCGCTGCAGTATATTTTATCTCTTGCTCACCCACACTAATACATTACATAAGACTCTTGTTCTGCCTCAGTAGCACTTAGAGATTCATCTTTCCATTCTTCAGCTCCACTTTTGTGTTCAGCCACTTGAAGTTGCTCACACGTTTTTTCCCGTTAAAAACCCTTGAATAATTTCAGAAAACATCAAATGACCTGAGCTTGAGAGGCAAAATACGTATATAAATGTTGTAATGGTGAAACCAGGGAAGTTAAAAGAAGCCTACTCTTTGTGCTTAGACAACAAGGACTATAATCGTTTGGGTTTAATGAATATTAGAGAATAACAAAAAAAACAATCATTGATGGACTAAATTAGTGAAACAACGATTTTTAATTGTTTTAACTGTGTGTCCCGAGTTGACATTTTTGTATTCTTTGAGTTAGGACTTACATAATATAACCATGGTGCTCTCTGTGGAGATATGCCTCCAGCTCCATGCAAATATAATATGTAACAGCGTGGAGAGATATGATACAGAACCTTGAATAAACAAAATGAACCAAATATTCTGGATATAACCGGAACTGAGAGGCAGTTGACATAAATGAAAATTCCAACAGTTCCGTCGCTCTTCTTAACCTTTTCCATGCAGCGGTCGGGCTTTTTGGCCTTTGCTCTTTTCCTTCAAGCAAAAACTTCCAAATCCTTCTCAAATCCAAAGTAGATGAAACCTTCAGAACAATAGCTGTCTATCTGCCCGGAATATTCAGTGCTCTGTGCAAGGACATGTGTCACAGGGGAAAATGTGCACGTTGAATCCAGCACGTGACCAGATTGAGAAGATTTCCTTTATATAATGAGAGCTTTTAATGTCACTGACAAGATGTTCCTACAACGGCCGTAACCTGACCGGGATTAGATCATCTACTACTTGAACCAGACCTCAGGCTTTGTCTTGACGCCGCAGTTTGGGCTTTAACCGTGACATGTTTTATGTTCTGATGGCTGGGGATAAATGTTCTTTCCATTGATTTCACCAAAATGATGCTCATCAAAATCAGTAAGGCCAGGATCCATAGTCAAGCTTAGATTTTTACAGCATTTACACTAGTATTGAAGTTTACTTTCCTCTTTTAAGTTGCTCTGAATCTTTATTAACTTTAATAAGTCATCCAAGTATTGAGACATCCAAGAATTAAAACTGTGAGCAGGCTTTTACTCTATTGTGAGCCAAAGAGCTGGTATGTTGAACTCATTGATGCGGTTTGAATATAAAGAGAAGATCAGTTGTCAGAAAGAACTCCAATTTCCATGTAGGAAATATTTTAAAAGCACAGTTCGCCTTGAATTTTGGCCCTTTATTTAATTCCTTTATGTGATATAGTCATATAAATACGAGAACATTTTTTTGTAAAGGAATATACAACTGGTATGTCTTATTTCATTCTGTCCTTGATTCTCTGAAAGGGTTTTCTTCACATTTTTGTAGAGGAAAGATTCGAATAGAGAATGCCACTGAGCTTTGTGTCGAGCAAATCCAATGTTATGAGCATATCGTGTAATCAGGACAGACGCAAACTAAAGCTGTCCAATTACATAAGACATGACGACAGTGGCTAAAGGGTGCACTTTAACAATTAAGCTTGAATAAACAGTGTGGCGCACCCTTGGGTCCCACCTTAAGCCTGAATCATCTCCTCTTTAATTGAGACGCACACGGCAAGATGAACAACAAACAAATAAAAACCCAATGCCTTTTGTGTTGTGAAAGAAAAACAATATATCACATCATGTCCACAAAAAATACAATATTGCGTCATGTTTTTTATGCAAATGGACACACTTTTCACAGTAGAAGTTGTATTTTTTGAAACACTAAATGCAATCAAATCCAATGATATACTGTTGCAATTTCAATATTTTGACTCCACCTCAAGTATCCTCTTGGTTTTAGGAAGTGGGAGTGTGTCTCGCAATTTCTTGTTTTATTTCCACAATGTTTGTTTTTCGAGAAATTACATGAAGTCTGTGGTGTTCTTCTCTTTGCTGTAGAGCGTTTGTGTTTGGACAGGGACACATTTATCTCATAGTTGTTATCTCAATCTCTCGGTTAGACCTTGCTTTCCCAAAAATGCCGCTCAGCAACCACGAGAAGTCTCCAAACCTTAAAAAGATTTGTTCAAAATACGTGAGCAGCATTTGGCTTGACTAAGAATGATGGACGGGAGTTTTGAGACTGGAAAGATAGGAGTATTTTAATTGAACGCCAAGAATAACAACCTTGGACTTTGGTGACCGCTGCCAACATTTCTGAGAGATTTCTGGAGAAAAGAAGTAAACATTCTTTAATCTTGGATGGCGATGGCTTTGACCAGCTCTCAAACTGAGCCGAGGGTGATGTGTGAAGTGAAACATAAGTGCACGACGATCCAGGATAAAGGAAATTACAACCAAAACTAAAATGGACATCTTTTACTGAATTGCGTGTGACTTTTAGGGCACGTCCTTCACTCTGCTGTCGATTTCCAAAAGTGAAGAAACGCCGGCTTTGGCTTCGTGTCGCTGATGTCCGTTCTGCCTCAATCCGGTTTGGACCAGAAATCAACTCTGTGGTGGCTGTAGCGTACAAGCTGGTGTTGACACAGTGTTTTGTTCACTATAATTATAGGAGGCGGGCGGGATTCAGAGGCAGAGCGAGCAGAAGAGGGAAAAGTGTAAAGCATCATAACAGCTCAAGTTTTGACAGTGCTCTTTTAAAACGTCTGTGGCGGCTGAATGCTATAAATCGACGGTACAAGGATCCAAGGATGATGATGTTCTGTTTACCAGTGGTGAGAGTCGAAAAAGTGCATAGATTGTGTGTGTATTTCACATTTACTCACCTCATTGAACTGGTGTCAGGGCAATTGCTCAGGATCACATTCCGTATGTTTGAATCTGCAATTTGTAACTGTTAAATAATTTATTTCGCCCAAAGTAGATAAACCTTATGTTTTGAAATGAGACATACCATATTTTCAGGACTATAAGTTGCACCTTTTTTCATAGTTTTGGC